>NW_025110984.1:0-90086 GCF_015476425.1 Leptopilina heterotoma
TCTCCTGAATTTGCCATTCGACAGGTTTTTTGATTATCGCGTTGGAGGACTGTCTGTAGATTTTTCAAACCCTTAGTTACGTATTTCCAGTCAATTTCGTCATAGTGTCGTTGTTTACAACAATTGAATAAGTGCGATATCGTCCATACGGAGTAACAAGAATTTGACTTATTTTTGGTCTATTTTCTCGAATAACTTGTAGGTCAATTTTTTCAGTTGCCACTAGAAGTTTTGAAATAGCATCTATTGGTTCACAATCTTCAGATATAAAGTGAGCATAGTTATTCCTTTCGTAGGTCAATGGTTCTGTCCATTTTTGAATTATGTTATTACCTAAAGACAGTTTTTTTGTTTTATTAAGGTTATTATTATCAGAAGTATCAGAAAAAGATGGGGATTCGTAATATGGAATACCTATTCCCTTAGAAGAAGTTTGGTAATTGTGCAAATGTTTTATTGATTGGTTCGTTAATTATTTTTGGTTGCAATCGACGTGGCACAATATTAGTATTTCTGTTAGTTTCATTGCTTACAGTTTTAGGATTCACATAAGGAGTAGACTGAGCGTCTGGAATGGATGAAGTTCCGGGTGTTGGAAACATTGATTTTTGCCATTGTGAATAATCAGCAATAGGAGAATGTATAATATCCGGATAATCCTTAAATCGTACTGCGCTTCGTCTGTCCTGTTGTTTTTTATTTGGCAAAACTATTGTTTCAGGGGAATATTCTGTATCTAAAGTCATAGGATTTGTTATTTTTTGTTTATTATATTTTTCCAGGAATTTGTTAATTCTTTCATTAAACAGTCTATCGTCGTATTCTCCACAGGGATCAAGGTCTTCCAAAAATTCAAGTACATCGGAATTAACTTCACCATCTGAAACAGATGTGATGTTTGGTCGATTGATTTCTTCGTTCATTCCTTCATGGTCCGATGCTAAAGATAAATTGGTTTGATCTATTCTTTTCTTCATTACATCATCAAACTGTCGGAACGATTTTTCCAAGTCATTTCTTAGTTTTGATTTTTCGCATATTTCATCTTCACTTGAGTCACTGCTTCCAATAGGTTGAGGTAGAAGATCCACAAACACGTCTTCTACGTTCTCTTCTTCTTTATTGTCTTCACTCTCTATTTCAGATTCTGTGGAGACAGCCAATTGTTCCTTATCAATTCCATTTTTGGCTAGTTCGTCAGCCATTTCATTTCCGGTTATACCTTTATGACTGGGCACATGTTCCCAGATTATATTAAGAGGTTTTATAGCTTTTGATAATTTTTCAAACGCTTGCCTATTTTTAACAGGTTTGTTTTCTTGTGTTTTCCATTCATTAGATATCCATCTTGGCATCCATTCCGTCATACTTTGGATCATGAATTGAGAATCACTTATGATTTTAAGGTTTTGGATTCCAGCCTTTCTTGCCTTTAAAGCAGCTACTGTTGCTGCTTTTATCTCAGCTGCATTATTAGTTTGCCGTCCTGTCGCTCGTTCGGATACATTGAGTGGGTGATTTGGACCAAACCAAACTCCTATTCCTGCCCGTGGTTGCTCAATTCCATTCGAACTGCATGCACCATCCACGTAGACAGTTGTGTAATTATCCTTTAAAGAGAAACAGTAGGGATTTTCTGGTTCAACCATTACACTAGTACTTGTAAATTTAGGACTCAATTGTTTTTGGGTTAAGGTTGGCACTACACTGGGTAAAACACTATGTCCTTTCCTAAATACTGGGGGTGGAGAATCTTCACTTAATTCTTCTTCTGAAGAAGATGATTCAGCGAGACAAGTAGGAGGTTCGGATGTTGCCATAAGTCTTCCTCGAGTGAGTCTTTTTGCAATGCAACTTTCATCAGGATCATTTGGGATTTTTGCCGCAGTCGATGCTCGTGGTAGAGAAAATGTCTTATCATCCTTGTCATTCTTTCTCGTATTACTTTTAGGTTTGTCCGTCAGTTTTTTACTTTTACTAGGGAGTTGTTTAGGGTTTAGGAATCGTACAGGAACTTTAGAAAATTGTCTTTCTAATTTTTGAATTTCTGTTGGGTCACTTAAAGTTCTTTTGAGTTTAGGATTAAAAAGAATTGTTCTTGGGGTTTTCTTAGCTTATAAGAGTTGCTGACGTGAAGTAGAAGGTTTCTCACTAACCGAAGATTTACTTTCCGCGCACTTTTTATCACCATCTTTTTTGTTAGCTGCAGATCGCGTTAGGGGTAAGGCCCGATATTTTACGCACTGTTTTTCTTTTTCTAGCACCTTCACTGGTTTTGATTTTGGAGTTAAGTCTTTAGTACTAAGAATTGGAGGGTTAGAATCATCCAATTCAGCATCAGTCTCTGTTGTGGAAGTCATGTCCTTCTCTTGGTTGTTTTCATTCGCAAGGTTGTTTGATAAAGCTTCAACAATTCTGTTGATTTTACCTGGTTTATATTCAAATTTGTATACATAATCCTGAAGACGAAGCCTCCATCTATGTAGTCTAGCACCTGGATTTTCGATATAATTCATCCAATTTACGGGCTCGAAATCACAAGCTAATATAAATTCTCGACCATAAAGATAAGGTCGAAAATTCTCTACAGCATATAGAATAGCTAAACATTCTTTTTCAGCTTTTGGGTATTTCTGTTCGTTTCTATTCAATACCTTCGAAAAGTATGCAATAGGTAAATCTATTTTTTTAAATTCTTGCGTTAAAATAGCTCCTATAGCATTTTCGGATGCATCTGTGGTTAATCTAAAAGTTTTTGAAAAATCTGGATATTGAAGAATGGGTTCCTGACAAAGATAATTCCTAAGTTTACGAAAGCTTCTTTCTTGATCGTCAGTCCAATTCCATATAGATTCTTTTCTCAAAAGATTTGTTAGAGAATTAGCTATTTTTGCGTAATCCTTTATAAATCGTCTATAATAACCCGTTAATCCTAAAAATCCTCTTAATTCCTTTAAGTTAGTTGGATGAGGAAAATGTTTAATCGCTGTAATTTTTGCGGGGTTTGGTTTAACACCTTCAGGTCCAATTATGTGACCTAGATATGCTACTTCTGTCTTTAAAAATTCACACTTATCAGGCTGCAACTTCAAGTTCGCTCCTCGTAAACGATTGAAAAGTCTTCTAGCACGCCTATCATGTTCTTCTAGAGTGTCGGAATGGATAATAATATCATCTAAATAAACAAGTGCTTCTGTATCAAGCATAGAATTTAATACGTTGTTTAATAATCTTTGAAAAGTAGGCGGAGCATTCTTTATACCCATAGGCATGCGATTATACTCATAATGATTATTCCCGGCGGAAAATGCTGTTTTATGTCTATCATCAGGATGAGTTTCAACTTGATGGAATCCCATAGCAAGGTCAAACACTGTGAAATATCGCGCACTTCCGAGCCTTTCCAGCAAGGAAGTAATATGGGGTAAAGGAAAAGAGTCGCCTATTACTTGCTCGTTAAGCTTTCTATAATCAACCACAACCCTCCATTTCTTTTCCCCGGATGCATCTAATTTTTTTGGTATAATTAAAACAGGAGAATTATATGGGGAGTTCGATGGGCCTATGATACCACTATTTAATTGTTTAAGAAGTGCAAAATCCATTTGTTCTCGAGCTTCGTGGGGGCATCTATACTGTTTCTTATGAATGACCTTGTTATCAATGGTTGGAATCCTATGCTGAATTAAATGCGTACTCGATAGAGTTTCTCCATTTATATGGAAAATATCAGCATAATCTTCCACCCATTTGAATACTATCTTTCTTTCTTCTGGTGTTAAATGTGAAACATAGAGGGCATTTTTAACCTTTACTACACGTTCAGGATAACTGCTACCATTTTCATTCTGCAAATCTTCTAGCTCTGAGTCCGTAAACTCTTCTCCAGGGAACTTGCAAAAGTCAAATGGAACTAGTTCCTGAGGTGTAAGTTCAAGGTTAATATCCTCTTCAGTAGTATTAATAGCTACAGCATGACATACTCCATCTTTTGAAGAAACAACTGCGTCGCCAATATAGAGACCCTCAGGTGTAGTTACTCGAGGTAAATAACCCTCCTTGAGATTTCTATTTGAGACGTCTATTGCTATCGGTTGTCTAGTTCTAGCTTTAATTCGCAAAATTCGAGCAAAGGGTTTTATGTCAAATTTTAAAATTTTTCTACTTTCTTGTGACTCATTGTCTATAAAAGGTATAGGAGTTATAGGGTCTGAAAGTGTTACAAAAGCGTTATGTCTAAATGAAATTTGAGCCTGTTCCTGCCGAAGGTAAGGTCTTCCTAGTATACCAGAGGTTGAAATCGGAAAATTGTTTTTAACTACGTGAAATTCAACAGGATTCTTTTGGATTGTAAGTTGTATTGTTCCTAATGTTTTAACTGAATGATTTGTTATTCCAGTTATTAAGGCATAGTTTTCCACGGAAAGGATTAATTCAGGATCCAAGGCATTTAATTTAATCAGATTAGTGTCGGAACCAGGATCTACCAGAAATTTAACCTTAGGTTGTCTAAATTCGGGAGCAGTCAGTTCGACTACTGGGGAATCTTCATTCCTGCTTCCGACTCTAAGGATTTTACCGAATTGTCTGCAAAATGTACTGTCCTGGAACGCTGAGAAATTGGACTCGTCACCGCGTTTGAGTGACGAGTCTGTTGAAAGTTTAAATTTCCTTGTGGTCCTGGTGAACTTGATCTGGGAGAAATATTACCATCTCTAATCATTGGTTGATTTTGACTAGGAGATTTAAATTGAGTATGTTGAGGATATTGCATAGCTTGTGGATACTGATAAGGGACAGACTGTGGAGCTTGAAGCCATATTGACTTGTAAAATTGAGCTAATTGCTCTGGTGTAAACTGAACTAAATTAGAAGTGTTTGAATCAGCAATAGGTTTTAAAAATTGAATTGGTTGGTCTGACTCGCGATTTTTCTTTTCGAAATCATTCGTTTTTTCTACTTGTCGAGAGTATGGACTGGGTGAACGATTTTTTTCAAAATTTCCGGAATCCGGTTTTATCATAATTTCACTTACAGATATAATTTGATCACAAGCCTCTTCATTAGCATTACGATATTGAGTTGTATATTTCGCTTCTAGGGCATGTTTTGCACCGTTTATTAACCCTTGTAAGCGATCATAATAATCGCTTACAGTTTCGCTTTGTTTCATCCTTAAATTGATTATACTTTCAAAATACCATTGATACTTTTTTGTGGAAGCAAAACGTTTTTTTAAATGAGCTACAAGGTCGTCTATCCTATTAAAAGTTTTATCCCTAACACTTTCGCGAGCAGGACCCTTCAGCTTACTTAAAATAGCTTTTATGAAACTCGGTTCGCCCGCCTCACTTACAAATACTGCACCATTTACTACATCTTGGAGAAAATCTTTTAATGGGGGAAATTTTCCATAAAAATGTGGAATATGACAAGTGCTTTGTTGCACTGTCATATTTTCCATGACAGATGCCATTGCTGCACTAGCATCAGCAGGAACAGGAGGAAGGGTGACATTTGGTCCACCTGTACCAGTTGTCAAATCATCATCTCCAGCCATGTTGGAGTGAATAATAATGGTAGAATTGCTGCCAATTATTTTTCTTGGAATTAAGGAATTTCTCAATAGATTAGCCACGATTCTAAGTTAATTTAAAATTTTGAAATCAGAAATTGTAAGAATAAACACTAAGTCGAATTATAAACAATTAGATTTTTGAAAAAGAGCAAATATAATTTGATAGTAATAATAATAGTATGTATACTTATTATTATTATAATAATTAATTTTTTTTTAACACTTATTGGTATATGGTATACAAACAATTTAGCAACTATATATTAACGTAAGCAAGCATTATTTTCAAAATACAAAAATTTGATACGTCGTTCTATAACTATTGGCAGTGTCGTTGTGGTTATCGCCACCACGGATATTTTCTGTCACAAAGTTCTTGTTTACTAATATTTATAGTTGTAATATTTATACTCAATAACTTATTTAATTGTTTTAATTTATTTATTTATTTTCTTTTTTATTTTAAATTTTTTTCACAAAAATGTATATATATATACAATTTTTATTTTAATTAATCAAATATAAAATTCAAATCTGAACGAAAGGATTAAAATTTTAGAATTCTAACTTGACAAATTTGCCGAACGGCATAAGAACAGTTTCGAAAGAATATCTAAAAAATTTTTTTCAAAATAAAGGATCGAATTAATTGTCGAATAAAAAAATAAAACACAGACCTGACAAATTTGCAGAACAGCATAAGATGTCATATGTAGTACTGTAATTTGCCAAACGGCATAAGAACAACACCAGTCGATACTTTTTTAATCAATCAACAATTGTAGAAAAATCATCAACAATAGAGAGACTGAGTTAGACAATCCTGCCGTATGGCATAAGAATAGTCTTCACTTATCCCTCAGTTTTGTTAAAAATTGCTAAGAAGGAAATAAAGTATTAGAACTCTATTTTGACAAATTTGTCGAACGGCATAAGATGTCAATTACGAGACTGAAATTTGCCGAACGGCATAAGAACAGTCTCGATAGAATATCTAAAACCTTAAAGGAAAATTATTAAAAATTTAAAGAAAACAGCGTAACAAATTTGCCGAACGGCATAAGATGTTAACAATAGAACTACAATTTGCCGAACGGCATAAGAATAGATCCAGCTGAGTTTCTTAAAATCTTTAATAAATATAGGATCAATTAATAATCAAATAAAAATACCAGTATAACAAATTTGCCGGACGGCATAAAATGTTAAGTGTAGCGCTGTAATCTGCCGAACGGCATAAGAACAGCACCAACTGATAATTTTCAAATGATTAATAAAATGGAAGGAAAATTTATTTTCTTATTTTTAATATTGTGAATTTTTATATTCTATAAAAATTTTATAAAAATCTATCCCACCGCTGCCACCATTAGCTTGTTACGAACGAAAAATAAATTGTATTTATTTTTATTTATTTAATAATTTATTTATTATCTATTCGCCGGAGGAACCAAGCTGCCAATATCTGAGAGAGAAATCCCAAGCAGATAATGTTTATTTTTGTGGGTTCGATTGATTTGATCGCCGATAGAAGACGAAACTGCCAATGAATATAAATAAATTCCAAAAAGTATCTTATTTCCTTTGAGATGAAAATTTAACACTTAATATTTAACAGAAAGATAAAATTTTAATAAATAATAAGACTCACAATTTCGTATAATTTAGCTTCGTTTATTAACATTAAAGAGATTTAATTATAATAATGCTTGCTTTGATACAATAAGAAAATAATAAGAAGGAACGATACATTTGTTTATCTTACTCACCGTATACTCTTACACTCTACCGCCTGAAAGATGGGGAGAAGGGAGGATATCTCTTTAACTCACCGTTCTTTCGACGGGCAAAACGAATGAAAGGAGCACGCTTGCGTGCACTATCCACGTCTCGAAACGCGGTATCGGTGCCCGTTTGAATATAGACGGCGCAGGCACAATCCGCACAACTGGCCGGTTATAAGAACAAGAAATTATTTAATTTATTATATAAAATCAATTAAATAATTTCTCACTACATCAAATCACCGATTGGGACTCGCCGGTTCAAGATTCAATTTAAGTTAACGTCCGCCCAAATAAAACTTTAAAGTTAAAATTTGAAGCCAGCTCGCGGACGGGTCTAAAGTAAACTATTATTCGGATTCTACGAATAGCTAATGTGATACAGCGAATAATATTTTTAAAACTATTATTCGGATTCTACGAAAAGCTAATGTGATACAGCGAACAATAATTTTTAAATTCTTGCACTATTATCTGGCTCAACGAAAATCTATCGTGATACAACAGAATATAATAATTTTTGAATTTAAGGCAATATCCCGATTTATTATCTAGCTCAACGAAAATTTATCGTGATACATTTGAATAATAATTTCAGAACGCCTCGCGAATCAACTCTTAAACTTTTATTTGTTAAGACGAGCAAAAATTATCGCATAAACGCGTTACAAAGGATACTGAAGCAACTTTAAGACTGCAGACTAGAGCTTTTGCCCTGGCTTTTATAGAAGCTCTGCATAATGCAAAAATGGAACAGATGAGATGGGGGTATATGGAATCAGAAGTGAGAATACCATATTTAGACTCTCAGTATAGATTTCTGAGATATTTATAATAGCACATCTTCCACTAATTTCAATTCCAGGAATTAAATATGAGTTGCAATATTAAAGAACAACTATGCTCGTGTTCTTGTCTCTTTTTCTTATATGCATATGAGACTAACCCTACACGGTTTAATTTTTATTGCAACGTATTAGATGTTTTGAAAATGTGACTTCAATTTTTATATACCAACACTTCTTCAATTTGGGATTAAAAGGAGAGGAAAATAGGGGAAGATTGATGTATGCATGGTGCAATGCTTCTCAAGAGTCTCGCAGTTGTATTATTAGTAAATATAGATAGATTGTATATTATACTGGTGTGCGTATAGTACCCGCGTCGCATGACTCAATGCACCTCGCCGCGAAGGAGAAGAGGAGAAAGAGAATAGTGGTATGAGTTGAACTACGCGAATATCCTCCCCTTTTCACATCTTACATTTCCTTGATTATCAATTCTTTATAACAACGTTGGCTATTTTACAACATGTATTGTCATAATTCCACACAATAACCCAAATCATTTATTACGTTGTATAATAACATTAGTAAAATTATATTATATAGAACATTTATAATATGGATAAAATGAGTAATAATAATGATAAGAATAATCAGACGCCACTATATACATAATTAATTATTAATAAAATATGCATATTTCATAGTAATAAACAAGGAAGAATAAAGGTTGTTCTTTCCTAATTTAAATTGTGTTAATTGAATGAATATATATATATATTTAGTGTATATTGAGACATGAATGCATATCGGATCACGTCCGTTAACGCACGTGGCTGTCGGGGACTGTAGTAGCTACGTGTCCATGTGCATTATTATGATCTTGACATTGGTACTATTTTACTTTTATATTAAATTTAATTTTAAGTAACGAAAATTTATCAAAAATGATAAATATTACGATTGTTCGTAACAGTACCTATCAAAACATCTTAAATTAAGATATTTTAAATTACTAAAAAGTACTCACCAAAACATTTTAGAAATGACCACCAAAACATCTTAAATTAAGATACTACTTTTTGCAGTGTAACTTTCAATTTTACTTTTTGTAAATATATTATATTATTATAAATATCATAAATTGCAACTATAGATGTAGGTCACGATTAAAGTATAGGTTACAAATTTTATAAGTTTATAAGCAATATGCATTAATCGAAAATTTTAAATCAAAAAAAATTTTTTTGGAGAATTTATTTACGTAAGTGTTTTCTGAAGTGGAATTTTCTGCTGAAGACGATTATCGTATATATTTTCAAATTAATTAACGTTGTTCCATTCAATTAAATTTAATAAAATTAATTTTTATTTCTAACTTGAAATTTTTATATAAAAAATTTTAAACAAATAAATTTATGACTTTTTTTAATAAAAGATGCTTATTGTAATATGAGTATTGTAAGGAAATAAATTGACACTGATAAAAAAATATGTTTGATAAATTTATAATTTCACTGGTTCTTCATCATAAATAATGAATCAGATAAACAGGGTGTCTACTGAAAATATCACTTAAAATTGCAGGACATTTTCAGGACATACCAGGACAGATTTCTTTTTTTTACAGAACATTTATATGTGTAACAGGGTTGCCACAAGTCAAGGAATTCAGGGCATAAATTCAATTATATTCAAAATTTTTTTAATTCTCGTCAAAATTTCAATTACGTTTATAAATAATAAAATTCTTCTCCAAAATTCAATTACTTTCAAAAAATTTAATAAAACTTTGGCAAAAATTTAATTATTTTCAAAAATTTTCCTCATTTCAATTATTTTTTATATCTACTATTGTGTTACGTCAAATAAACAAGAAACCTTTTTAAATATTCCTAACGTTCCTCGTTTTAAATTAGTTTCATAAATGAATCTAATTTGGGATGAGGATAAGTCAATGAGCCTACTAAATGTACTGAGAGAATAATTTATTTAAAAACCAACAAGAAAGAAAAGAATTGACAAAATACAATGAGTATAATTGAGTTTAGAAAATCTTACTTTTAAAGAATAACGATTACTGGTGTTGTTTGAACTGGTGGTTGTATCTGGTTGTCCGGCGTTTGTTGTTCACCTAAACTTCTCGGGGTTTGCTGTTTTTACTTTCTTTCGTCCGGCCTACGTTTTTAGAAGGTTGTCGAATTGTCGCTTCATCGTTATTCTTTTTACATGAGTAATAGTATTACTTTCCATTCTTGGATTCAAAATACATAGTGTACATTTGTATAGTAATCAATATGCAAATAATATATGACAATAGATTGAGAGAGACAAACGAACATGCTCAAACAAATTAATTTTAAGAAATCCGTTACATTCATTCTATTCATACATTAGGATCTAATGTAATACAATACAACTTATTTCATTCATACTTTACAGATTTTATAATAAAATGTAATTTTCATTCATTCCATCTTTAATCATACTCATTCATACGTTTTATTTTGAATCGTACATAGATTGTCATGCATTCACATGTTTTTATTTTAATCATATTTTTTGATTTTATACTCAAATATAATGTAATTTTCACTCATTCCATTTGAATCGTATATTTATACGTTTTAATTTCAATCGTACTTTACATATTTCATGCATACAGACATTCAAATTTTTATTTTGTAGCGTGAAATTAAAGTAGTCTGAACCTGCTTAATATCCCTAGTGTGTTTGATTTTCTTTATCACTCAAGGCACCACCCATCTAGAAATAGTACGATTTTCTGAATTTTCAATTGGTTTCTTGAGTTTGAAAAAAAAGAAATCATAAGTGTGTTTGGCAGGACATGCATTGTTTTTCCTGTTTCCAAAATTCAGTTTCCCATTATCTGTTTCTCACGACTCATCTTTTCTTTTATATACATGATACCTTTTTATAAAAATAAAAATGTCTCTTGCTAGTTTTGATTTTGATTTAGATAATTTTTTGGATAATGTATTAAATGACTTAGATGATCTTGAAAATTTTGAATCGGGTGAAATGTGTTATTCGGTTTGTGATATGGAGATTGATGAAGAGTGTAGTGTTCGAGAAATTTGTCATGAAAGTATTGTTTTGAACAAGGAATGTTATGAAGACATCGTTTTAGATGAAGAATGCTCTTCGAGAAAAATAATGCTTGAAGAAAGTAAGAAGAGAAAGAGGGAAGAAAGTATTGAACCGAAAAATGTAATACTTGAAGAAAGTAAGAAGAACAAAATGGAAGAAAATGTTGAACAATGTACTTCGAAAATAATACTTGAAGAAGATAAGAAGAGAAAAATGAAAGACAATGTTGAAGTGCCGGGTAAAAAACGTTTCCGAAAAGAGATAAAGAATGAACTGGTTTCTGAAATGGAGTCCATGTGCAACGATTTATTTAATTCAAACAGGTTTTACGATTTATCTATGTTTGAAACATTAACAAAAACTTTAAAGTCTTTAAATTTTTGGAAACCAAGAGCTGGAAGTTTTTCTCAATTCTTGATTCATCATAACTCAAAGAAGTACCGAGGTTTAGATTGGTGGTCTGATTCACCCGAAAGAGAATTAATAAGATACGCAATATCTCGACAGTTTGCAATAAATGGACCTCAAGGATTGCATTACCTAGCAGGAAAATACTTTACTTTTGATACAGCAAGAATTAGAATTGTAAGTAAACAAAAATTTACTAGTATATTTATTAAGTTACTTATTTACTACCATTAATAATACTTATTATTACATTTACTATTATTGTGCTTATTAATATTACTAATTTATCAGTAATCATTCAATTATTGAATGTTGTTCTTATTTGTAGGTTTATATTAACAAATTTTTGTTAATATAAGAAATTTTGTTCCTCAGATTATATACGACAGCAAAATTATTAAGTTACCTTTTGAATTTGCTGCCGTTAAAGATTCTATACTGCAGGACAAATGTTTATTTGAGACTTTCTATAATACTGGGAAATGTTTTTTCCTGTTTAATAGAAAAGTAGAATTCATGGGGAACGAATTGGTTCGAGTAAGTATAAATTATTATTGCGTTTTTTTGTTTGTTCTGTTTCTATTGTTTATTTACTAGTCTTATATGTATATATATTTTTTTGTTTTAGGTTGGTGATTATGGAAAGTGGTTTGACAGGGAATTAAAACTTTTATTCAGTAAAGACACGAAGGTATTTACCGATATATACAATGTTACTTTGGAGATTCCATTTGAATGGAAGGTTAATTTACACTGCAGTTTAAGTGAGGGATTATCTAGCCTTAAAAGTCACATATTTGAATCAGTAGATCCTTTAGGAAATCCTTTTATGACTGGTGGTGTGAAGTGGGCATTACGGCGTAAAAGGGTGGAGCGTGTAAGTGTATACTATTTATGTAAACGTACTTCGTAATAAATAAAATTTTAGAATAATATTTTTCTCTTTCATTGTTTTATACCCCTGTTTCCCTTACTGTTGTTTCGATTAATACTTCATTTTTTATGTAATTATTCAGTAAATTTCCTGCACTCAATAATTTATTATTTTTCTTTAATCTCAAATAGAATATTAAACTAATAGATAAATTGATTATTATGATTATTATAAATATCATCAATAAATAATTATGAATTTTGTATATTTGCATCTCAATAACTTCAGTATGACTTCCATTTTTAAAAATTGATGCATCCAACTCATTTTCGAAAATTTTTGTATAAAAACTTTGAATTACTTTTTTATCTTCAATAACAATTGGTTCTTGTAAAGGTAAGTTAGATTTTTCTTTTATTTCTATAGGTAAAATTTGATTATTTATTTTTATTGAACAATCAAAAGGTAATTTCATAATTCCAGTATTTCTGACAAGTTGAGTAAAGGATTTTTTAAAACATTGAATATCAATTTGTTTTCATTTTTGTGTAGCATAAATCCAAGAGTTATGTTGAAGTAATGGAGTTAAGATTGGAAATGTTTTTGATTTAATAAACTCGCAGTTATAATATGTTGAATTGATTAATATGCTAGATTCACAAGTTGGATTTATTTCTGCATGGTTAATAAATGGTGTAAATTTTTCTTCTAGATTTGAGGTTAGAAAATATTTCTTATTATTATTAGAAAGGCCTATTATTTGAGAATCTATTTTTATAGAAATAAAAGATTGATTATAAAACATTGGATATGAATAAATTTTAAACAAATTAAAGCTTTCTGATATTCTTTTTGGAAATGAGTATACAATAAATAGATTTTTGTTTGAGTTGAATGCTTCGACCTTCAAAAAGTTTAAAAGATTTCTAGTATTTATGGTATAATTTAAAAATTCTGATTTCATTGGAATTGATTGATGCCATTTATTACTTATTGATGATACGAGAATTTCTTGTATATTTTGTAAGGTTTTAATATATTTTTCAATTAAATATATTTGTTTGTATATGTCATTGAATTAGGAGGATCTAAAATAAAAATTTGTTGTGTAAAGGTATTTTTATCTGAAGTTCTCATTGTAATATTATTATTTGTTTCCTTTTTTTCTATAAAGTTAAAAATGCCAGTTTTTTGTGCTGGTTCTGCTGTTTCACTTATGATTTTCTTTGTGTCATAAATTATTTCTTCAAATTTTTTAATTTTAATTTCAAGTAGATTTCTTATATTAATACAGAATAATATGCAACTTGTCTTAGAATCTTCATGTAGTTTTTTGAAATTTGTTAATTTACTGAATAATAATTTATAATTAATATGATAAATAATTTTAACTTTACCAATAGGAAATTGTATAGTTTTTAGAGGTTCGTAATATAGCCCTGGTGCTTGCGTGAATGGAATATCTTTAGGTATAATTTGAGATATACCTTTATTTGTTCCTATCAAAATGGTAAAAATTACTAAGAGCATTTTATTCTTTTTCTCCATTTCTGAAACAGAATTAAGTATTATTATTTTTATAATTTATGATAAATGTTATTCTTGCGGCGCCCGCAAAAATTACATTTTTTAAAACTTTTAGTTTCTTCATAGGATTTTGAAGTGGAAGGAAATGTTGTGTTTGTAAAGGAATTTTTCTTTTCGTTTGCAATTGTCATTTTTGAAAAAGATTCTGTTATTGAATCTTTTAGTGAATTATTATATCTGTCTATGTTATGTAAAGTTGCTAGAGTCATTAATGCTGATATTGCTTTTGCTGTCAAACAATCACTTGATATAGCGGATTTTTTTATTTTTCCTACTGTGCAAATTGTTATCCAATTTGCTGTAACTTCTGATGTATTTGCTTTAAAAACTACAAATTTTGGAAGACCCATTTCATTTTTATAACAATAATCATTTAGTTGTTGAATTAGTTTAATTTTAAATGTTATTGTTGCAGTTTTCAAAAAGGAGTTTTCTCCATTTGTCAATTGTTTAATTAAACGAAATGCTGCGTTTTCTTTTGATAATTCTAGGTCATCACTAGTACTACAAATAATGTAATTTTTATATCTTATTTCTGTGACATATTGAGGTTGATGAATAGCGTTTGCCGGTGATTGATAATTTGAATTAATTATGATGTTTTCTTTTGAATTTTCTTTTAGTACGGAGTTTAAAATGCTTAAAAATGTGGTTGACATTTTATAGTCGGAATGTATTTAAATTAGGATGTAGTTGAGGATACAATTGAATCGTTTCTTCTTTGTTGATATTACCTTCTTTGCTTGCAGTAGACTAATTTCTTCTGTTGGTGCTGAAGCTTCTTCTTTTTCAGTAGTTGCAGCCGTTAGACTTGTGGTTGTTGGTGTCGTTGGTTTTTTAGCAGTTGATCTTAAATGTAATAGTACATTAGTTACTGAATCCCATATGGATCCTAATAAGTAGAGGGACTATCCGAAAACACTATATAAAGCGTTGCCATGAATAAACGTATCAGCTATAAATTTAATTGTCTTCATTGCTATCATTATTCCTATAAATCCTGCGCTTACAGTTCCGAAACTAGTAAAAGTTGTCCAAATTTTTCCCCATTCCGATTCTGCGATTTTATTTATTGTTTCTTCGTCTAATACGTTTGAAAATTTAAGACCTGAGTTATGTATAGTTTGACCCATTATCCCTCTTGCGAGTGTGTTTAAAATTATAGGCTTTTCTGCTGGTAACATAATATGATTTCTTAATTTTTCTAAGTCTGTTTGTGAATATAATCCGCTGGTAGCTAGATATGGGGGAACATTATATTTCCAGGTTTCTCTTTTGTCTGGTTTTAATACTGCCGGTTGTACTACTGTTACTAATTTAGGCAACATTTGGAACCAAGAATTTCCTATCATAAACATTGATGGTAAAAATGAGTTACATTCGACTGGTGTCCCTACTTTAGTCAAAACATGAGTTATAGGTGTTAAAAAATATGTTTTATTATCTTTTGCAACGGGTAATTGTATATAGCATTCTTTTGTTTCCCTTAAATTAATTTCTACTGGTATACATTTAATCATGTGAATAACTTCACCTGCTAGAACCGACATATATCCTTCTTTTTTCATTAAATGAAATGCGAATAAATCAGGTGCTTGAGTAGAAAGAACTAATGAATTCCTAAATACTTCTTGTTCTAGTAAACATCTTTTGGTTAGTACGTCATAATATAACTCATACATTTCCTTTCGTAGATGGCGCTCTATGTAAATAAATTTAGTGTTTACATAAGAGAACATATCCATATTTTGCACTAATGGCTTTTTATTACTTAAGGGTGATCCACCTAATCTTGTTTCTAATATAACTAATTTTGGATGCTCCGTTCTTACATAAACATAACCACAAATCATTTCTCTTGATTTTTCTGCTAAAGCAAATGTTATATCTTGACTTATTAAGGAATATAATGTTTCTTTGTTTTCTTCATTATTATCTGCTTCATATGTTTTATTGGCTATTCCTTCAAAAATTACTTCATATTTTTCAAGATGACACATGGCTAATTCTAACCAATCATCCCATTCTTCATTTTTATTGATAAATTGTTTTAAATATTCTCCTAAAACGTGATGAGATCTTTCGATTGAACCGTTAGACTGGGGATGAAAAGCGGTGGTTTTAAATTGTCGTATTCTAAATCTTTTTGCTAATCTTCTCATTAAATTACTTAAAAAATCTGTCCCCTGGTCTGTTAATACTCCTTTGGGTGATCCAAAAATACAAATAAATTGTTTAATAAATACATCAGCTATTGTACTTGCTTGATGATTTGGAAGTGCAATTGCTATTGAATATTTAGTTAAATTATCTTGTATTGTTAATATATATTCACTCCCATTTTTAGTTTTTGGTAATGGTCCAACGATGTCCATTGCTATTTTCTCGAATGCTGTACCTGGTGTATCTGTTATAATCATTGGGTCTTTTGTTTTTACTCTAACTAATTTTTTTAATTGACATTGGAGGCAATTTTGTATATATTTTTGAATATTATTTTTCATATTTTCCCAATAATAATTTTGTCGTATTCTTCCATAAGTTTTGGTTACACCTTTATATCCTCCAATTGAGCTTGAATAAGCTTCCTCAATTAACTGCATATATTCTTCTTTCGTGGGATATTTTGTATGTCCACTGCATACAACAACTTTTACAAATGAATTTTCAAAAATTAACTTTATCATTGACAGGATTTCGTCCCAAGTTATATTATTTATTTGGGCTGTCTTTGCAATACTTATGCTTTTCAATTTTAATTCTTCGCATACATTTTTCATCGAAATAATTGTAGTTTTAATTCTTTTTATTGTATCAGATAAATTTTCTTTTATTTCATTTTCTATAGGGAGAGCGATATGGTAATATATACCTCTCTTTATTTTTTCTGCTATACCTAATTGAAGTTTACCAAAATTTGGCAATTTCTCACGTTTGGCAAGTGATCTGGAGCCATTATCTCGAGGATCTCCATTGACTGAAAGAAAGTAGGTTAGGTTATCTCTGCGCATTGGTAATTGGTCTCTACAGTCGATAATACATCTTTCTTGTTTTACATTTAAATTTTCACAATCTTCATTCTCCACTAAATTATCTTCTTCTTCAGATGATACTTCAGAATTGGAATTTTCGTAGCCTTGATCAATTTCTTCGTGTTTTTTCAATTTTGATTTTTGTTTAATAAACTCAGGATCTGATTCAATTTCGTCAGGAATAACTTCATTATAAAATTTCTTATTTTTTGTATTACATATCTTTTTTGGTCTTCCCCTTCTCTTCTTGGAAAAGGAGGTATTCAAACGTATGCTTTGTTTCTTCGGTCTACCTCGTTTCTTTGTTTTATGTGCTTTTATTATTTCATTTTCAATTTCTTGGATTTCTTCATTTTTCTTTTCTTGATTATGATTTTCTTGTATTTTTCTTTGATTTCTGGTTATAACGTTACAAGTTTCGTTACTTGTACAATAATTTCTTTTAATACTTTGGAGAATTTTTATTATCTCCGAATTCATGTAGCATTCATTATCAATAATTATTTTTTCCATATATAGGAGACTTTTTCTTATCTCCAAATTTAAATAGGATGCATTGTCCTTAAATATTCTTTCAATAGATTGGAGACTTTTCTTTATCTCCAAATTCATGTAGGATTCATTGTCCTCAAATATTTTTTATATAGATCGAAGAATTCTTAATATCTCCGAATTTTCATAGGATTCATTATCTTCAAATATTCTTTCATTATCATGGAGATTTTTTATTATCTCCGAATTCATATAGTTTTTATTTTCGTTTGCTACACAATGTATATATTCTTTAATTTTTTCTTGCACACATTTCATTATGTTTTCCTGATTTTCCTGGGTTTTTTCAATTTCTTCTTCTTTTATTCCTTGGATTTTTTCTTCAATAATATCTTTGACTGGATTTCTGGATAAGGCATCAGCATTAACATTGGTTTTGCCTGCTTTGTAGACAACATGAAAATCGTACTCAGCTAGTTTCAGCTTCCATCTTGTTACTCTTGAGCAAGGATCTTTTGAATTTTGAAACCAAACTAATGGTTTGTGATCCGTAACTAACGTAAATTTTCTTCCATAAAGATATGGTCGAAAATGTTGCACACTGTAAATGATTGCTAATGCTTCCTTTTCATAGGTGTCATATTTTCTTTCACATTCGCTTAATGTTCGTGATGTATAAGCGACTGGTTGATCCTTGCCGATTATACCTTGTGATAATATACCTCCTATTGCAAAACCTGAAGCATCCGTTGTAAGTATAAATGGTTGTGAGAAGTCTGGTCTTTTTAATAGCGGTTCCTCACAGAGTTTATTCTTTAGCGTATCGAAAGCTATTTGTTGTTTATTAGTCCAGAGAAAGGGTACATCTTTTCTTAAAAGTTGATTCAGAGGATTTGCTATTTTTGAAAAACCGTCTATAAATTTACGATAATATCCTGCTAGTCCTAAAAATTGTTTTATATTTTTTACATTTTTGGGTATTGGAAATTTTTTAACAGCTTCTACTTTTTTCGGGTCAGGTCGTACCCCATTTTTATCAATTATGTGTCCTAAGTATCCTACTTCTAACCTCAAAAATTCACATTTATCTGGCTGGAGTTTTAAATTAGCAAAACGTAGTCGTTCCATAAGTTTCGAGAATTTTTCTTCATGTTCTTCTAAGGTGTCTGCATAAATCACAATGTCGTCTAAATAAACAAATAGTTCTGATCCTTGTAAACCCAACAATACTTGGTCAATAAGTTTTTGGAATGTGCTTGGTGAATTTTCCAATCCAAAAGGCATTCTATCAAATTCATAGTGTCCAAATGGCGTTGAAAAAGCTGTCTTATAAGAATCTCTAGGATCCATTTTTATTTGTTGAAAACCTGACGCTAAGTCAAAGACTGAAAAATATTGAGCATTTCCTAGTTGGTCAAGTAGGTCCGTAATATTAGGGAGTGGGTAAAATTGACCTACCGTTCGTTCGTTGAGTTTCCTAAAATCCAAAACTAATCTCCATTTTTTATTTCCCTGTGAATCATCTTTTTTGGGTACTATCCATATAGGACGGGTTCCACGTCAAGTGACCCAGGTCAAAAATTTACATGGAATATTTGAAAAATTTGTAGTTTCTGTAAAACAAAACGAGAATACGTTTTCTATTTTGGGTTTTGCTGCTGTTTTTCAACACTTTCTAATAGTGTGAACAAATGTAGAGAAAAAAAATTGTTTGACCTTGAAAAATTAAATTAAAAAATAAAATTTCATTTTTTTATCAAATGGGCAGTTTTTATTTTTTTTTTTAAATTTTATCATAAAGGTGAGGTTTTTTCCTAAAAAAAATGTATAGGTCAAAACGTGGGACAAGAACTTTTAACTAGTCAAATTAAGCATTTACTTCTGCCGTGCACCGTCCCACAGTGGAATTTTTTTTACAATTTACTATTAAAAAATGTCTACAGCTTACAATTTTTAACCGATTTGAGTGTTCTTTGTCTTAAATTAAAGGGGAATAAATTCTTAAGACATCCTTCGAGGCCGATTTTGGAGATTTTAATTATTTATAATTTTTTTTTAATTAAAGTTAACAAATTAATACACTTTTTTAAAAAAGGAGATTTATTTTCTTATTCCGTTGATGCACATAATCTAAATAAATTTAAATTCATCCAATATGACCACCAGATAATTAATAAAGCATAAAATAATTTATTTCAATTGTTATAAACAATATATAGCCCAACAACGAGCAGGGGCGGTGGATTGCAGAAGTAAATGTTTATTTTGACCAGTTAAAAGTTCTTGTCCCACGTTTTGACCTATACATTTTTTTTAGGAAAAAACCTCACCTTTATGATAAAAATTTTTTTTTAAAAATAAAAACTGTCCATTTGATGAAAAAATGAAATTTTATTTTTTAATTTAATTTTTCAAGGTCAAACATTTTTTTTCTCTACATTTGTTTACACCATTAGAAAGTGTTGAAAAACAGCAGAAAAACCCAAAATAGAAAACGTATTTTCGTTTTGTTTTAAAGAAACTACAAATTTTTAAAATATTCCATGTTAGACCAAAAATTTAAACTTTGACTCCCTCCAGTTTTTATATTTGTTTAAATAAATTAATAATATTTGGTATTTTTAATTGTATCTAATAGGACTACTGTTTCTGCAAAATTTTTACCCGATCCCAAACATTTAAAATTTTGACCTGGGTCACTTAGCGTGGAACCCGTCATAGGTGTATTGTATGGTGAGTCGGAGTGTTTAATAATTTTCTGTTTCAATAATTCGTTCACTTGATGTGTCATTTCTTCTTTATGGACAGGCGGAAATCTATATTGTTTAGTTACGATTGGAGTATCGTCGGTAGTTATAATTCTGTGCTTTATTAGGTCAGTCCCTTCTAAATATTCTCCAGGTATATGGAATCTATCTGAATAATTTTTTACTAAATTCATCATGTGTTGTAATTCTTCTTTATTTAAATGGTCAAAACGAAGTAATTTTTTTATTTCTTCAACTCTATCGTTGCCTGTAATGTTGAAAACATTTTCTGATTTAACATTTTTTGAAAATACATCAATGATTTTTTGAATTGATGAGTCTTCACTTTTAATATCAGATTTGTTTATTTGAGTTTCTTGTTTTATTTCATCAAAATCTTCTAAATTTACTTCAAAAATTGGGATGTCTATTGATTCATTTAGGGTGTTAATTGCTTTTAAATAAGCTAAGCCTTCTATGTTTGAAACTACTGCATCACCTAAATAGACACCATCTTTTACTTTTAGTCTTGGTATATAACCTTCTTTTTTATCTTTATTAAAAAATTTTACATGAGTATTATAGATTGATCTTGCTGGTATTGAAAAATAATTTTTTGAATCAAAATTAAATTTTTGTTTATTGATTTCTAGATGTCCTTCTTCGTAATTAATTTTTACTTTATTTTTGACAAAAAATTCTGTTCCTAATATACCGTCATGTTCAATTGGAACTTAATTAGATAAAAGGTTAAAAGTTGTTGGAATTCCGAAAATATTAATCTCTACTTGTCCTAAAGTATAAACTGCGTGATCGTTAATTCCTGGTAATTTAAGACATTTATTTTCATCAATTTTTATATCAGAATTTAATGCGCGAATTTTTAACAGATTTGGTCCTGCTCCAGTGTCAATCATCGTTGTTGTTGGAACTTTTAACTCTTTAGTGTCAATTCGAATATATGGAATTGTATTAGTTTTTGCTAAATTGATGTTTCTGGATGCATAGTAATTTCTTCTTAATTCTTCCTCAGAGCACCCTACTGAAGAGGAATTTTGGAGTTTTCCTGATTTTGTAATTGTGATTTTGTTTGTTGTTGTTTATTGTTATCATCCCACATCTTTTTCCTACAATTAGTGGAAATGTGTCCTAACTTTTTGCAATAATTACACATTATACTTTGATTTCTACTTGCGAAGTTTGTTGTATTGGTAGTTCTTGGTTCTTGAAAAAAATTTTGTTGTTGATTTTGTCTTTAATTTTGGTATGGAGTTCGAAATTGATTTTGTGGTATGTTTCTAAATTGATTTTGAAACTGATTTTGTTGAGGATTTTTGTAAAAGTTTTGACTTTGAAATCTATTTAACACTGGATTTTGATTGTTAAATCAATTCTGATTTTGGTTTGAAAAATTTTGTCGTGGTCCTGGGTAAGAAGAGTTTTCTCGTCTTGGCCCTATCAATTTATTAAGTTGAAAACAGTTTACTGCAAAATGACCTTTCTTTCCACAAACTAAACAAGTTATTATATTATCTTGAGCGATATTAATTTTTGTTGTTTTAGCAAAGTCTTTATTATTTTTAAGATGAGAATTATATTCAGTATTATGCTCACTTTTTCTTAGTTCGCGGTGTGATAACAATCTTCTTTCTATTTCTACTGCTTTATTAACTATCTCTTGAAATGCATCTGCTGTTCCAATTCGTATTTCAATTTCTGGTCTAAGTCCTCGCGAAAAACAATCAACACTTGTTTTATCTAAACTTGCTTTAAATGGTTCATCTACTCTATTTTCATTGCTAATTCTGTGCGCGTCTAATATTCTTTCTGCTGCTTCTGCGATTCTTGACCCATAAGAAATTACATTTTCGTGTTCCCACATATATATTGCTCCTAGTTCTTCTTGTAACTGATATACAGATTTTGCTGCCGCGTAAATTTGTTTTAACCTTTCTGTTAACTGTTCTACTGTATTAAAATTATTTCCTATTATAATTCTTCTTGCTTCACACGAAATTCGACTCCTAATTAATTTTACTAAATTTGTTTGTACTTGTGCATTATCAGGAAGCATAGATTTTGCTTCTAAACAACTTTCAATAAATACAGATAGTGGTATGTTTTTTCCGTCAAACATTGGTATTGTTTCTAAAGCGTAATGACACTTGCTGATTATTTGGAAGAGCCATGTTTTCTTCAAAGTTATTACTATCTCTAGTGTTATCGAAGAGAATTATTTTCAGAGTTATCGTTTGTCTCAATATCGTCAGTTAAAGGTTTATTTAAGCTTTTATTTGAATTTTGTTCAACTAAGGCTTTTTCTGTAATGGTATTTTCACTATCGTTACTTTCACTGTCGAAAGAATTATTGTCAGTATCAAAAAGTTGAGAATTAATATAGCCTGAGTCAAACTGTTTCTGTAATTCTAAGGGATTAGGGTTTTCTTTAGAATATCTGGGTGTACTTGTTGATGGTTTTGTTTTATAATTAGGAATTCCCGAATTCAATTCTAAATCTGGATTATTTTTTATTTGAAAACGAGTTAAATGTGAGAAATCGGTAGTATTTTTATTCGAAGAAGACATTAAAAAATGTCATATTATCAAAATTTATAATATACGTAATAATTGTAAAATTGTCAATCCTTTCTCTTCAATATAAAATACACTTCTCTTTTGTGGTTAATATTTTTATATTGCTTCAGTATAATAAAATATATTCAAACATTTAATAATAATAACAAATCACAATTAAATGAACAAAATAAATTTCGTTTTAGCACAATTAAATATCAAAAATGATTCAAATACAAGACAAAAAATTCCATAAGTCTAGAGGACTTGAACCTCTATTCAGTAATATAACACAGGATTTAATTTGATGAATGCACCTTGCGGCTAGACGCAATGGGGGCTGTGACAGTTGTCCTTAATGGTTGAGTGTTGATCCTCTTGTTTACACTAATGAGATAGTGTATTGTATTTTGAAAATATCTGCTTTCTTCCAGACAGTTGTCGCCTCTTGAACAAATTTCGATGCTTCGAAATTTGTAATATTTCAATAAAACATTTGTTGAAACTTGGAACTGCGTTTCAATGTTATACTTTCGTTGATACTTGGGTTTATTTCCAATTTAATATATTTTTGGAAATTATTAAGATGTACTTTGAATCACTGATTTGAACTTCGTTTCAAAAATAAAACTTGAAAAAGTAATTCACTCGTTGATGATATACTCTTTATACTAGAGCGATGGTTTACGATGTGTACAGGTTGATTCCCAAAAAATTACTCTCTGTTGAATGAAACTGCTTGCCCTTTTTATATTAGATTTTTATAAATGATGCCGAAAAATTGTACACGTGCTAAAATTTGTCTTTCCTTGTGCTAGTTAATAGCTGAAGAATTTCTCTATGCGTTGTCGATATTTCCTCCGGGAGATTGTACGTATCGCCCTTTCGTTAAGTTTCTCGGCGTTTGTTGTTCACCTAAACTTCTCGGGGTTTGCTGCTTTTACTTTCTTTCGTCCGGCCTACGTTTTTAGAAGGTTGTCGAATTGTCGCTTCATCGTTATTCTTTTTACATAAGTAATAGTATTACTTTCCTTTCTTGGATTCAAAATACATAGTGTACATTTGTATAGTAATCAATATGCAAATAATATATGACAATAGAATATAAAAAATAGAAAAAAATATTGAATATAATACTAATATAGAAATGTGTATAAATGATAATTACAATATTTTAATAGAGAAATATACTGAATATAAGGCAATAATTAATACGTAGATTATAAGAGTTAGAAGAAATATATAAGGTAAATACAATATGTTATAAGAACACACATACATTACAATTTATAGAGTAATGGGTTACGGACGTAACAATTGTAATAAAATTCTTTAAATAATTCTATTATTTAAAAAAATATTGACAAAATTCTTTACAAGATTTAGTTCATTAAATTGCAATTTTAATAAAATTTCCCTATAGAATTCAATTGTTATTAATATATTTCTTCCTTAAGAATTCAATTATTTTTACAAATAATACATTTTTTATGGGAATTCAATTATTTAAAGGAATTTGAATAAAATTCTTTAGAAATCAATTATTTTCTTTTTTGAGAATTCAATTATTTATAAAAATTTTGATAAAATGTTTTATAAAGGCCGTAGCAGTATAAGCATGTAAAAAGTGCCCCCTCTTGGATTAGGTCCATATTTAGGGAATAACTTTGACCTATTATGAGACTTATTTTCACCAAGTTTCAACTCGAAAAAAAATTTTGCTTTTGAGTTATACAATTTTTTTGAAAAATTAAAAAAAAAACAAAAATTTTTTTTCCCTCCAAAATGGCTGAACCGATTTTCATGAAACAATTTTTTTTGTACAATACAATATAAACAGTTGATAAATAAAAGTTGTCGACCAAATTCAAACAAAAAAAGTAAGTATAAAGTCAGTAAAAAAAAAAAAATTTTTTTTAATTTTTTTAAAAAAACATTTTTTTTATTGAAATTTTTTTTGCACCACCGACATTTTTTTTACATAAGATAATAGTCATTTCAAAAGTAACATATATTTTTTGCAAGATGTTTGAAAGGGTACTTCATACTTTAAAAATAAGAAACTAATTTTTGGCCCCTAAATAGCACATATAAACGAGGGGCCAACATTTTTTAAAATTAAATTAAAAATTAATTAATACTTAAATTAAATTTCTAAAAAAGTTAATAATATATGCCTGTTTATTGTATATATTGATTTTTTAGTATGTACAAGATTTATTAAAAAAGTAAATGGACGTACACTATGTACCATTAGGAATTACCGGTACGGCTGCACGCGCACGGCCCAAAAACATGTCAATCTTGAAAACACAATTTTTTGTAAATAGACTCAGAAAACGATTTATTTGATTCAAAAAATTTTTGTTTAAATCAAACTTAAAATATCTTTGCTATACAGTCAAATAAATTTAAGTTTAATTCAAACATATTTTTTTGTTCATTTATAGAAATAATATATTCAATTCAAACATAATTTATGGTTGATTTTAAATTATTTCTAATCAACATTTAACTTTAGATCAAACATAACATTTTTAAACATATTTCTTTTTAACTAAAACAGAAAATATATTTGAATTAAACACAATTATTTAAACAAATATTATTTTTGAATCAAAGCAGTAGATATTTTCTATATATGTATATTGGGATCTCACGAACCGAATAAGATTTTTAAATTCTTTTGGTCTTAAGTTAAAGATAAAACTTAAATCTAAGTAAATTTCAAATTTTTTCTACAATTTTTAAAAAATATGCCAATGTTGAAAAAACTTCCAAAAAAAATTTTTTTTTTGTAAATTTTTTTGAAAAGTTGACTAAAATATCAATATTTACAATAAACAGGCATATATTATCAACTGTTTAGAAATTTAATTTGAGTATTAATTAATTTTTAATTTAATTTTAAAAAATGTTGGCACCTCGTTTATATGTACTATTTAGGGGCCAAAAATTAGTTTTTTATTTTTTAAAGTATGAAGTACCCTTTCAATCATCTTGCAAAAATTATATGTTACTTTTGAAATGACTATTATCTTATGTAAAAAAATGGCGGTGGTGCAAAATAATTTCAATAAAAAAAATGTTTGTTTAAAAAAATTAAAAAAAAATTTTTTTTACTGACTTTATACTGACTTTTTTTGTTTGAATTTGGTCGACAATTTTTTTTATCAACTGTTTATATTGTATTGTACAAAAAAAATTGTTTAATGAAAATCGGTTCAGCCATTTTGGAGGAAAAAAAAATTTTTGAATTTTTTTTGAATTTTTCAAAAAAATTGTATAACTCAAAAGCAAAATTTTTTTTCGAGTTGAAACTTGGTGAAAATAAGTCTCATAATAGGTCAAAATTATTCTCTAAATATGGACCCAATCCAAGAGGGGGCACTTTTTACATGCTTATACTGCTACGGCCTTTGAAAAATTATAATAAAATCGGTCATAGAATATAATTATTTTCGTAAAATATAACATTTTTCTACAAAAACAATTATTGTCAAAAATTTTTTGTAAAACTCTTCGAAACAATTCAATTATTTTCGTAAAAAATAAAAATTCTTCTAAGCAGTTCAATTATTTAAGAAATTTTAATAAAATTTTTACCAAGAATTTAATTTTTTCAAAAATAAACATTTTCAGAGGAATTTAATTATTAAAAAAAAATTTTTTTTAATTTTTTGTCAGATTTCAATTGATTGCAATTATTTTCAATTTTTTTTATCAAATTTAATTATTTTTAAAAATTCTGAAAAATTCAATTATTTAAAAAAATTTGAATAAAATTCTTCACAAGAAATTAATTATTTTCATAAATAATAATATTCTTTTCTAGAATTCAATTTAGCCCGCGCGTGCAATAACAGCAAGTGTGCTCGGTCTGCCTTTCCCAACCGCAATATCTACTTTGAGAGGAGTAGAAAAGGAAAAAATCTAGTCTCCATATTGGCCAGATTAAGTCCCCCACCTCGCAATTTGAAGTAGATACAGCAATTGGGAAAGACAGCCCGAGCGCACTTGCTGTTATTGCACACGCGCGGGCTCAATTATTTTTACAAAAAAAAATTCTTCACGGGAATTCAATTTTTTAAAAAGATTTTTGATAAAATTAGTTGCAAGAATTCAATTATTTTCATAAATAACAAAGCTTATCGCAGAATATTAATTATTTTTATAAAATTTTTAATAAAATGATAGAAAATTGCAATTATTCTTACAATTTTTTTTTAAATTTGCGGAAAGAATTCAATTGTTATTAAAAATTTTGATAAAATTCTTTATATACATTCAATGTTAAAAAACCATGTAATAATTGAATAAATGATTTATTTTTGTATTTAAATATTTGAATTCTGGAGAAATTTTCTAATAAAAATTAATTAAAAATGAATTATATATTAAAATTTTAAATTATAATTCAATATTAAAAATATTATAGCGTGAATTTTTTGAAATGATTGAATTTTGAAAAGGGTTAAAATTAAAATCTTTAAAAATTTGAATTTTTAGTTGCAATATTTTTATAAAATGAAATAATGATTTTATTACTTTGTCATCTTAAATTTATTATAAAACATGAAAATATGGTTTGCTCCGAGTCGAAGACTCGGAGTGATCGATTTCACAAAATTTTAATTTTGTTTTCCCTTGACTTTTCCCTTATTCCAAGACAAAATTTTCACTTTTTCCTGACCATGAAGAACATTAACATTAACATAATTTAAATTAATATACTTTAACAAAAATATTTATTTTATTATAAAAAGGGTTAAAAATCAATATTGTAGATAACAGTTTTTTTTAATCAAATGACAAATGGAAATTATTTTTTGATGGATCAAAAAAATTATTTTCTTAAATTTGAGTAAAATTTTTAAATAATTGAATATTAAAAATCAAAATGTGAAAAATTCAAGGACAAAATCAAATCCAGGACATTTAAGGACATGTTTTAAAATTCAAGGGCTAATGGAAACCCTGATAAAAGATATAAATAAACACTTTAAAACATGTTTTGTAATAAAAAATTATTTATAAAACTGCATACCTCTTAATGTATTGATAAAAAGAACATAAGTGCAATGTGTATATATATATATATATATATATATATATATATATATATATATATTGTGACGATGTGAATTATTCACAGGAGACATTTCTGTCGAAAATTCTAAATCGTCACGCCATCCGTCGGAAAAGCCCCGAATTGACAATCCCAGTGATAAATGGTAATTGAGGGAAAGCTAGTACCGCCGGCTGACCCACTAGTTGAGCGAAAGTAGGTCGTGCGGCTAGCTTAACGAGAGAAAGTGGTAGATGGCATGGCCAGTACCATTATTTTGAAGAACGAGGAGAAGAAGAAGCTTGCCAGTGCCAGAAAATTGTATATGTTGCCAGAATTTAAAAATTTTTTGTTGCTAACGCCAGACATACAAATTGTATGTTACCAGCTGACAGAAAATTCAAAATTCCCATTGCCAGATTGTTTATCGATTTTATTTTGCTAATGTCAGAAATTATTTACTCATAAATTATGGGTAAATTAATGCCAAAAACTGCGTAAATAAAAATTGTAGAGTGCCTTTGCCATTAAAATTTGAAAGTTATTTTTCTGTTGAGACTGTAAAAATTCCCTGCAGTGTTAAAAATTGAAATAAAAAAAATTTTTAAGATTTTTTTTTGTTTGTCGAAAGCCAGCTAGTAGTTAAGTAGGCAGCGTTCTAACTCACTAAAATGAAACTGCGCATGCGCTAACCCTATCTTTTGGCGCGAAAATTTAAAAAGATACGTGCATGTTGGAATCAACCCCCCTATGAAATTGCGCATGCGCAAACCCTATCTTTTGGCGCGAAAATTTAAATGCACCGACATTTTTAGCCCAGGCTCAAACCATTGGGGGCGGGGGTGCGATTCAGAGGTGTATATGACATCACGGGTGAGGGTGCGATTCAGGGGGAGGGTGCGATTCAGACCATGATGTAACTCACTAAAATGAAACTGCTCATGCGCTAACCCTATCTTTTGGCGTGAAAATTTTAAAAAGATACGTGCATGTTGGAATCAAATCCCCCCCCCCCCCCGCATCATATGTTTTCATGCACATGTTGAGGTCAAAATTTGTCCCCTTATAATTTTCAGAGACTGTTTTTTCAGGAAACTCATTATAATCATGTTACTCAATTTCTTATCAAGAAAGAAGTTTTAGTAATATGATACGTCTTGAGCGTCAAGCGCCAGTGCGGTTTTGGGTGCTCTTATATAATATATGAGATATATATTGTTTCCTCCTTTTGGTCTATGCTTTTATATGATGAAACGAAATAGATTTTTTTCCAATTATTAAATAATTTTCTCAAATTAATAACACTTTTTAACCTATCAAAAATGAAATTAATACTTTTGATGTTTTATCTAAATTTTTTAAAAACATTTTTTGTACATGTAATTTAATACAAGCTCTTTCTCAACAATCTTTATTTCCACTCTAATTTATAAACATTTTTTAGGTAATCTTTAGTTCAAGAATTTTAATTGCTTTCCGGCTATTTTTATAAATGTAATTTAATATATAAGCTATTGTTTGAAACTTATTGCTTCTAAGAGATTTTGTAATTTAAGTTTTTGTTATTTATTTGTTCCTCTTTAATTTAATTCATAATTTTTTTATAATCTTTAGTTCAAGAATTTTTACTATTTCCTGTTTCAATTATAAACAAATATTACAAGTGTAATTTAATATAAGCTTTTGTTTAAAACTTATTGTTTCTAAGAAATTTTGTAATTTAAGCTTTTTGTTTTTTTAGAATTTATTGCTTCTTATTCAAGGCATTTTATAAATAATTTAGGTGATAAATTAGTTTATCCCTTTTTAAGTGTAATTTAATATAAGCTTTTTGTTTAAAACTTATTGTTTCTAAGAAATTTTGTAATTTAAGCTTTTGTTTTTAGAATTTATTGCTTCTTATCTAAGGAATGTTATAAATAATTTAGGTGATAAAATTAGTTTATTTCTTTTGCTTCCTCGTGAGGAAGCTTTGTAGTCGTTTAATTTACAAAATTTTTAAAAATCCTTTTAACAAATTTTCTTCTATATGGGACTATGTTATATAAGACCCTGAACAATTGTCCGGATGTATGTATGTGTGTGTGTATGTGTGTGTGTGTGTGTGTGGATCCCGATTTTTGTGAACACGATAACTCAAAGAGGTTTTAACGAATTTGGCTAAAATTTACCAGGTATGTTTATCCTAAAAATATCTTGAAATGGATTGATAGACTTTAAAAAATTCTCAAAAAAAAAATTTTTTTTGACTTTTTTCTAAAAAAAATTTTTTTAAGTTGGTTATTAAAGTTAATAAATAATAAAATCTTATTCTTTGCATCAAGACGAATCGATTGGTATATAAAAAGTATAAATTGTATGAGAATTTGCAGAGTTAATCACAATTAAAGCTGAAAAATTCGCGTTTTTATCAAAAAATGAGTGCTTTCCGCAAAATTATGTTGCCGTATAAGAAAATCTTACTCATTTATTTCTAAAATCTTATTCTTTGCACCAAGACGGATCGATTGGTATATATAAAGTATATATTGTATTTAAATTTACAGAATTAAAACCAATTATAGACAAAAAATTTGCACTTTTAATAGAAATTCATTTTTTCTTAAAAATCATGTTGCTGTACAATAAAATGTTATTATTTATTGAAAAATAAATCAAAAATCTTATTCTTTGCATCAAGACGGATCGATTGATGTATACAGTACGAAAACCTACCACGTCAGTCATATCCCATAAGTGGGAGTGAGACAGACTTATGCGATTCCCATACTTTCCTATGACTGACGGATAGCTTTTCTTACTGTATAAAGTATATAATCTATTGAAAAATATAGAATCAATTACAATCAAATTTGAAAAATTCACTTTTTTACTAACATTTTTTTTATTTATTTAGATTCATATTACTGTTTAAGAAAATTTTATTCTTTCTATTAAGACGAATGCACTTTATTTTATAAATGTTAAATTGTATTAAAAGTTATTTAAAAATTAAATATTCTTATTGTTAATGCTTCCTCCACGAGGAATCAAATTTTTTTTGCTGATCGTAAAGAGGAAGCAAAATGTTCATGTAATGAACATCTGGATTTACAACTTGTTTTAAGTGTAACTTAATATAAGCTTTTGTTTAAAACTTATTGCTTCTAAAGAAATTTTGTAATTTAAGCTTTGTTTTTAGAATTTATTGCTTTTTATCTAAGGAATGTTATAAATAATTTAGGTGTTAAATTAGTTTATCTCTTTTTTAGAAAAGGATAGAATATGAATTTGTATGGTATAAAAACAGAAGGTTAAACTGTTTTAGCGCATTGTTAATTTAACTTCCCATAGTTGGTTGTTTTCGTTCCAAAAAGAAGTGTTTTTTAGTAAAGCTAGTGATAGTGTTTTTTAGTAAAATATTAATACTGTTTAGAGAAAAACCTATAATTATTTTAACTATCATATTGTGGAAAGTAATTGTTTAGATTTTTATAGAAAACAAGTTACATGTTCATGAGTGCAAAAAAAATAGAGTTACAGTGTCGAATAAACAAACTTTTAAAAGATATTCAAGAAATAAAACAATCCATTGAATTTCTACAAGCTTATCGGCAATTGATAAAAGATTTTGAAAAATTAAGTATAAGTGAAAAATGAATTTTGATAAATTGAATATTGCGGGGAAAGGAAAAAACTTTCTCCCAACAAAAAAATTAAGAGAATTAAAAGAAAATCAAGTGGTTCAAGTGTCAGATATAAAGATTGTGAATACCAGATTCGGACCCAGGGTTGTTGTAGAAATTGTAAAGGAGTTTCAAGTGTTCTTACCGAAGAGAATTGCGGATGTAATTAGTGAAGACGATACTTTTTTTATTACATTTAAAAGAATTGTGTGCACAAAAAAAATTTTCTCTTAAATATTTGGGAGGACCACATAATTTCATCGAATTCATTGAATTGTAAGAAATTCAAATGACTTATGTGCAAAAAATACGATTCAGAATTTTACTTGGAGGACAATGCAGTTGCACTGAAGGATAAAAGAGACAAACAGTTTGTTTTATCTATGATGACGTCACTATATATAGACTTACTGTACATAATCCGAAAAAAATTAATTGATTTGAATCTAGATCTTTTAAACGGGAATCATTATAATAAATTTATGTTAGCATTAATAGATTATTGTAATCTATCTGAAGCCTTTTCACTACCCTATTTAAAATCAGATTTAGAAATATTGAAAGAAATTACAACAGAAGATAATCGCATTGATTCAATCAAGTATAAGGACTTTCAATTTTCCAACGATTTTCTTGCAATTTTTCAAGATATTTTTGAGTGGGAATCAATTTGTTGTACAGAAATTAAAAATATAGATGAAAGTCTTCTTTTCAGAATTGCACCTTACAAATTAGGATGGGGTTGTTTATGTCACCATAAACAATTGTCGGAAGAATTTATGTATACATATAAAAATTTTCTTCACTGGGATAAAGTCAGTCTATATCAAAAATTCTCTGATGAATTTACAGCTAAAAATGCTAAACAACTTAATTTACATTATATGATTTTCAATAAGTATATAAGTAATGATCGATTTCAAAAATTTGAGAAAACAGTGTTTGAAATCTAAAAAACTATTGTATTAATCTTATAATATGTCAATGTTATAAAAATGAAATAATAGATAATTCGTGTTATTATTTTTGAAACCTTTTTATTTAATTTTTCAGAAAGTAACAAAAAACCTGATTAGCTTAGCTGATTATATATATGAAGAGCGATCTATCACCTTTTTTCCCTTCAATTATTATATATTAGATATATAGAAGAAGCATAATAAGAGCTTAATTAAAAAACTTTTAAAAAAAGGTTTAATAATAATCTTTTTAAAAATTTTGTTTATCCTTAAATTGTTAGTGTTTCAATTAAATTTAACTTTTAAAAAATTTACTATAAGCTATGCCATTACAAATATTAATTAAATCTAAAATTTTGGTAATGTAAAAAAATATTTTTAAAGAATTATAGGGTTTTTATCAATTTATATATATAGACGATTTATCATATCTCTTTCTCTCTCTCTTATGCTTCATCTCTTGCAATTTGATACCTAAGATTTTCGTTATTCGTCGTCTCTCCTTTTAACTAATTGTTTTCTTTCTTTATCTTCTAATTTTCAAAACAATTCTTCTGGTATAAAAAGGAGTCCAATCAACTTCATTAATAAAAGTTACATCGAATTAAAAGGTGGTGAAAAGTGAATAGTTACCTAGTGCGAGAAATAAAATTTTATTTAAATCTCATTTTTTGGGGGAAAAACGTAAGTATAATTAGTTTTATAATTCATTAGAAATCATTTTTTTCTTTTTACTTTTTAATTCTTTTAATTAAATTTTTACTATTTTTTTCTATTAGATTTATTTTACTTTATACTTTTTAAAAATTATTCCGGCTATATATTTTTTTCTTTTTTACTTTTATTTTTTAAATTAATGTTAATAATGTAATAAATAATTTTTATTCTAGATCTTTTAAAATTATTTTGAACTGTTACTTCAATTTTATTATCATTTTTGTTCTTATATTTTAAATAATAAAATGTCTGAAATTTACTTTTACTTTTAAAAAATATTTTAGATAAAGTAATAATAAAAACTTTTTTATTACATTTACATTATTTTTTACATATTTTTTACATTATTTGAATTTTTTAAAAATTAACTTTTTTATATATTCTTCATTTATATAAATATATATATATTAATTTCATATTATTCATTTTATCCTTTTTTAGATTTTTATTGTTTTTTAACAGTAGTATAACTTTTTTAAAGCATCTTTTTCTTTACCTTTTTTCTTTATTTATCTTTTTTATTTTATTTTGATATTATTATTAAGATTTTAATAATTTATTTTGAATAAATTTTATTATTTTCTAATTAATAAATATTTAAAATTCCTAAACTGTTTAAGTTAAAAAATAAATAATAAAAAAAATAATAAAGAAAATATCTGAAATTTACTTTTACTTTAAAAAAAATATTTTAGATAAAGTAATAATAAAAACTTTTTTATTACATTTACTTTATTTTTTACATATTATGTACATTATTTGAATTTTTTTAAAAATTAACTTTTTTTTCTATATTCTTCATTTATATAAATATATATATATATATATATATATATATATATATATATATATATATATATATATATATATATATATATATATATATATATATACATATATATATATATATTAATTTCATATTATTCATTTTATCCTTTTTTAGATTTTTATTGTATTTTTCACAGTAGTCTAACTTTTTTAAAACATCTTTTTCTTTCTTTATCTTTTTATTTTATTTTGATATTATTAAGATTTTAATAATTTATTTTGAATAAATTTTATTTTTTTCTAATTAATAAATATTTAAAATTCCTAAACTGTTTTTAAGCAGATTTTATTTTGTTCTTTACCATTAATAAATTATTCTATACTATTTCATTAAAACTTTTTTTTACCTTTTTAGATAATATTTTTTTATTTCTTATAAATTTATTTGTAATGGAATGCTTAACCTGAGTTCTTCAAATGATTTTTTTGTTTTTTTAAGACTACACATTTTTAATTAATTATATAATAACTTTTTTAAAAAGTTTTATTAAGTTTTTTAAAATTAAATTTTTTCAAATTTGTCTTCATTTTTTATGTACAGAACGATAGAATGGACGGATATTGTATGTTTGTTATTGACATTCATTCGCCGAAGATTTGGGGATTGAACTGTGAAAGTGAAGAACTTCAAAGGATATGTGTTACCGGACTTGCTTTAAGAGCGAGGGACATTTTTGAGCAATTCATTGATCACGATTCAACGGTATTATTTACCTATAATAATATACGAACAAAGGTCATGGAAATACCCAATGGTTTTTGGTTAAAAAGATTTCATTCCGAAGATATATTGGTAAGAAAAATTAATTTCTTTAAAAAGTTTGTAGTATTTTTTACTTTGTAATAATAAAATTTTGTTTCGTAAAATTATTCTATGCTTTAAAACTATAAGAAAAAGTGTGAATTTATATTTTTTCTACAATTAACCTTATTTTAGTAATCAAAATGTTAATATATTATATATTATTTTATCTATAAATATATATTTTTCTCTACAATCAACCTTATTTAGTAATAAAAATGTTAATATATTATATATTATTTTTAATATAAATATGTTTTTTTATTTGTTTCAGAACGATGAAACATACAATTCATTGCATCTTTATTTTCACATTCCTGCGGAATGGATTCATTTCACTAGGAACTTTGCATCATTGAGAGATTTTCTTGTGTTAGCGATTGCAGCAAGAAACTATAATATTTTAAATCAAAATTGTGTTGAGAATGATAACTACTTCGTACAACATTTGGGCTTAGTGGTGGAAATCCATCAACTTAGTGAGTTTGGATATATCTTTCAAAAAAGAGCGGATATTGAAGACATACGAGATCTGGCGGATAATTGCATGGTTCTTCTTAAAGAAACAAGAGGAGATTCTGTAGAAGAAGACATTCCTGCAATGGACATAACTTTTTTCAATAATGCTAAAGAATCTACAGTAGTTGCAAATGAAGATAATGTAGAAGTAGAAGAAGAAGATGATTATGTGGAGGAAGAAGAAGAAGATTATGTGTAGGAAGAAGAAGAAGAAGATTATGTGGAAGAAGATGATTATGTGGAGGAAGAAGAAAAAGAAGTAATATTAATAACTGATCATGATGAATGAGACAAAATTTATTTTTTAAAAAAGTATCTCAAACCTTTTTATATTTACATACCAATTTCTACACAATTATTATGTAAAAGAAACAATTTTAAAATTGAATTATTAATGTAAAAAATAAAAAAAAATTTGAAAAATTGTTCATGCTTTAATTAATAGTTTTCTAATTGAAATATATAGGTTTTACGATATTTATAAAAAATATAACCTTTTTTGCTGTTTTTTATATATAATTTACTATTTTTAAATTACAATATTTTTACTTTAATCAAAATAAAACATTAGAATTAATTTATTTAAATGAATATAAATTTTTAATATGATTTTTTAAAAAATTTTGTAATGCAATAAATTAAAAAAATTTTAAAATTATTCCTTTATTAAGACAAATCAGTCTATTACATAAAAAAAGAGTCATTATACAATTCTTACATACAAACATCCCTTCGCTAGTATTCGCGTGTCTCTGACAAATTTAATATTTCCATAATCATTTTTACAAAGTTATTACAATCTGATATGTTCGTAGATGACAATATTTTTAACCAAAAACTTCCCTGCTCTTCGCACAATTCTGAGTCTGGAAAAATTTTTTTTTTAATTTCACCATATTTAGGACATACATTTAGGACATGGTTCAGGTCCACACAACGCGCCATACAAAACACACACTGTTCCCGGTTAAAGATTTTAAATCTCGCTCCATTAATATATACATACTTCGAGTAAATGTTAGCTAAACGAAACTGGGCTATACCTCTTTTGTACAAAAGGCCCAATCGACCAGAGAGGTACGGCTGAGCACCCGGAGTAACTGCCAATTGGGGCCAGACCTGCAGGCTTCCAGAGCGAGCTCTTGCTTCCCTGTCCCTTGACATGATGGAGTTAGTATAACAAGACAAGAGTCTGCCAGAGTTTTTAACCAACTCTGCCAGGCCATCGCTTTCCCAAATATTCTGCAATTCAGCTGCAGCAAAATATGGCCTCAAATGTGAAAACCAGTTACCGCACCTGCCGACTGAACCCGACCGCGATAGTTCCATTAGTCTCTCCAGACAGAGCCTTGGGTAACGTGAAGAGTCTATTAATGAAATTTTTTCGATCCAAGACAATGTCTTTGCGAGAACTGAACACGAAAGTGGTAATCTACCAGTTTCCTGTCTGACCGCGTAGTTCGGCGTACAGCGCGGCAGATACAGTAGTGACTTCCAAAAGCCCAGCTGCACTCTCTCTATGGACTCCTGGCATGTCTGCCCCCAAACCTGGATACCATAAAACATTGTGCTAGTGACCAGACTCTCAAACAATCTCTCACACGCCCGCCAGTGATCCGGCTTAAGGCCGTTGATAATATTTATCGTTGAGCTCGCCGCCGCTTTTGCAGAGCATACAAATTTATTCGTAGCTTCCTCGAAATTACATTTTCTATCAAAAATGACTCCCAGATACTCATAAGCGCTCGTCACTTCTATTTTTTCTTCGCCCAATTTAAAGCTTTTTATAGATTTGATTTTGCTGTCCGTGCCATTTTCGAAAATTACTATTTTAGTTTTACTGAAATTAATCTTCAAGCCATTTTCATTACAATAAAGATCCAGAGCCAAAAGTTTTTTATTCAATTCTACTGGCGAGTCCGACAGCAAAACCAGATCGTCCGCATAAGCCAGTAACAGAACTTCAATCATGCTATTAATTGCTAGGCCCCTACAACCCTGATCGAGAAGAAATTTTTCCATGTCGCTTAAATAAAGAGAAAACAGGGTAGGGCTTAATACTTCTCCCTGTAACAGGCCCATCGTTACCCGGACAAAGTCGGTGTTACCCTTATCAGTGCGCACGCAGAGAAAAGCATTCTCGTAGAAATTTTTTACAATATTTATAAATTTCGAACTAACTCCCAATTTGAATAATTTTTTCCATAGCCGGTCATGTGGGACCGAGGGGAAAGCGCCCTTGAAATCCACAAAGGTTGCATAGACTATCCCCCTCGAATGTCTCAAGTGAATTTGAATTAACGCGAGAAGAGTAAAGAGGTTGTCCATGCAACCCCTACCCCTTCTGAATCCCGACTGGAATTCCGGAATCGCGCCACAAGAATCGCACCATGTGTTCAATCTATCCGCTAGTATTTGGGTAAAGATCTTCGCGATGTTATTTATAAGTGTGATCGGTCTATAATTGTCTGGGTTCGTTATATCTATCTTCTTATAAAACATTAGAGTAGTCAATTTACCCCATGAAGACGGAACCCTTTCAGTTTCCATTATTCTATTATACAAATACTCCAAATAGCAAAGCCAATTTTCCGGCAAACATTTAAAAAAACTGTAATTCACCATATCATCTCCCGGAGCCTTATTTGCTTTACATTTTTTGAGACTTAATTGCAGATCTTGTAGCGAAATATATCCGTCTAGAAGAGGGTGTGATTGTTTATCTATAATAACATAATTATTCGACAAATCCGGAAACCAGTTCAGGAGGCAAAGGTACCACGTATCCCTATCAATCGAGTTAAAGTTAAAAGGCTTTGATCGTTTTGTATTAATTATCTCCCAAAATTCCGACGAATTATGTGCACGAGCAATCCTATCTACAAGACCCTTTTCATACGCTATTCTCTTTTCCCGTAAAAGTACATAGTATTTCTTTCTTGCTTCTGTGTAAATCAAGCGGTTGCTCTCCCCATCGCTCCCTTCTACCGACCTCTTGAAGGCGGAGATAACCTCCCACCTACCGTCCCGACACTCTCCATCGAACCAGGGTTTGCTTTTCCTACTTATTGCCGAATTTTCTCGCACTGTCTGAACCATGTCTAACTTTCTTGCTGTATCTACTATCGTAGCTATTATATTGTCGTTTAGACCATCTATTCCATCGTCATCGCACGCAATCTCATCTCTCCATCTCATTCTATTTACGTAATCCGTAAATTTATCCTTGCAAAATAAAAGTCTTGGAGCTGTCAATCGAGTATTTACAATTTCGTGGTAATTATTATCTATTTTACATGTAAGAGCAATAGGTAAATGGTCTGACAATGTCAGCGTTGTTAAAATATACAAATCATGTAAGAAGAAAAAACTATTTGGAGTCACCCACACAAGGTAGATTACGCTAGAGCCTATAGTCTGGCGAAAAGTCATTTGTGCAGGAGAATCCCCTTTTGCTCTACAATTCAAAACACAGAGCCCATTGTCACCCATAAATGATTCTAATCTTTTTCCCTTGTAACTTAAAAAATTATCCATCGAAGATCTCTGTGCGAAAAAATTATTACAATTTAAAAATATACTATCGTCCATCTGATTCAAATCTCCTATTCTACAATTAAAATCACCTCCTATTATCAAAGGTAGATGAGAAAATAAATCCTTAATTGACATCAGTGCTCTTTCTAAATCGTCCAAAAATAAAAAAATATTTGAAAGAGGTGAAACGTATACAGTTCCCAAAATATATTCAAGAGATCCAGTTCTAACCCTTATAAAAATAAAATTGCGATTAGTAAACAAAAGATTAGCAGAATAAATACCCTTGTTTAACGCTATGAGGATACCCCCACTCGCTCTCCCCTTAGATGCCTCCCTCCACGCCAAATTGTAGAAGAGCTGAATATCCCTGGAGAAACTTCGCAGGTACATATTGGGATCCTCCACCCACGTCTCGTATATACATAGGATGTCCAATTGCCCAATCGTTTTTTTAAGATCCACCAGATTCGCCAAGCCATGGACATTCCAAAAAACTATGTTACAGAGAAGAGACTGAGGGGATCCTTCCAAGGTCTCAATAAAGGATTCGTTTTCCTAGGCGGGCTTCATCTGATCACGTTGTTGTGAGTTTTCACCAACTTGACCGTCTGCATCCTTTGAAAGAAAATCCTTCATACTCAGATTGTTCTTATCCAGCATCAGAAGATCCCGATTCGAAAGTCGTCCCTTTTTAGACTTTGATAAGCTATTTGCTGCATCTCGAGAATCCTCAAACTCCTCGTGAACTTTCCGCTTCTTCCTAGCAGCCAATATTGAATCAATTTCCTCAAGGGCAATCTCCTTTTCTCCAATATAGATTCTGTTTCTAATAATTCTGGTTTGATACCCCACCTCCTTCAACTTTCCTTCTTGGGCTCTTAATTCTCACCTCGCCTCCCTCTCTTGTCTAGAACGATCGTTTGCTATTACTTTATTCAGTCCCTTTAATTCGGTAACCTTGGTGAACACGTGTTTGACCCAACGAGGCGCAATGAACTTGACCATGATCGGGCAATTATTTTTGTTTTTGCCTAGTTTAAACACATCAGCAACCGCTATTTCTGGGATGTCCAATTCAACTTTTCTGAACAGAGACATGATGAAGCTTATCAAGTCCAAACGACCTTCCTCAATCTTCGCACCAAAAATAATAATATTATTGGCTCTCTCCTTGTGAAATATTCTTTCCAAATTCGATTCCAAGTCTTTAACTTTAAGAGAGAACTTTCCCATTTCAGCCTTGATATCTTTAGAAATTCCACAGGATTCACGCACCTCCGCTCTTGTGTCGTTTTGTGAGCTTTTCAGCTCCTCCACAGTTCTCAATAACTTGTCTAACAAGGACTTCATTTCCAAGTCAGACATATTTACACATGTGAAAAACAATGTATATCACAAATCCAGCAAGAGAATGGATGCACTGAACTGTTAGTCAATCACAAAACACCAATGCACCTCACTGAAGGGTATCGAAAATGAATAATCACGTGGGGAATGCGAAACAGCAAAATTATAGCAATTTCAATTATAAAATTTATCACCGTAGGCAACATGAGCTACGAAAACACGTGCGTTCGGTTTGACTGCCAAGCAGAGACCTCCATTAAAAAAAAAAAAAAAAAAAAAAAAAATTTAATGTTCTTAGTAACCATAATTTTAAAATAAAAAAATAAATAATAAATAATAAATAATAAAAAAAATAATAAAATAAATAATAAATAAATAAATAATAAAAAAAATGTAGAAAAAAAGGATAAAGAAGAAGGAATGACAACATTGAAAATACTCTACTGCTGACTGATTTTTACGATCCTCGTCCAACTTGCATTTTTCTTTCTTTTTCTCAAATGCATAATACTAAACTTCCAATACGTTTTTAAAAAATTTAATTATATTTTTGAAAAAAAAAAACTTTTATTATATTAATTAATTTATTATATATTTAATTAAAATAATTTATTTATTGATTGTAAAAATTAATTAGAATAATAGAATAAATTAAAAAAAGACTACAATTAACATTAAAAATTTAATTATATTTTTAAAAAAACTTTTATTATATTAATTAATTTATTATATATTTAATTAAAATAATTTATTTATTGATTGTAAAAATTAATTAGAATAATAGAATAAATTAAAAAAGACTACAATTACCATTAATTTTTTATTACAACTTCTTATTTGACATTTGAATGTAATTAATTTTTTTTAAAATAATTAATTAACATTTTTTTTAATCAACATCAATATTTGACAAACATATAATCTAGGATTCCTAATTTCCACAACATAGTTCTAACATTATTTATTGTTAAGACGAAACATGTCTCCCGCCCTTCCTCCTCATGTTGCTGATGAACTTGAATGGCAATGAGAATAGCATCAATTATATTCTCCCCAGTGATGACCCATTCTTGTGGGACTTTTACAATTAGACCACATTCTATAGAAACAGGAACATATTCTTCACCCTGATGATCCCTGAAACAAAAACAACATTTTTTAAAAAGATTTTTAATAAAATAAATTACATTAAAAAAGTTATTTGTTTAAAGAAAATATCAAATTAATTAGTAATGAGATAGAAATAAAAAACTGTCAATAAAATTATAAAATTAATAAGAATTAAAAAATATAAATGAATTTTAATATCAATTAAAATAAATTTTATTTATAAATTAAAATATTCTTTTCTAACTTTTTTAAAACGCCTTATTTAAAAAAATATTTTAGAAAATATCAGATAATGAAAAAAAGTATAAGAACTTACATTTTGTTTCTGGTTGTTGTATAAAATACTGTTGATAATAGAATTCTAAAAATACTGTTGATTATAGATTCCTTAAACAGAAAACAATATAAAAATATAATTTTTTTTATTTGAAAAATATCAAGTTTTAGAAAATTAAATTTAATTATAAAAATATTTTAAAATCATTTTTTATTAGAAATCAGATAATACTTGTTTTTATATATATATATTTAAAAATATTTTTGAATCAAAAACTTGTTTAAATAGCATTTTACAAAAGCGTTGAAAAGATAAAACCATTAGCCTTTTTATGATATTGCATTAATTAAAACTTAACACTTTCTTCTTAAACGATTAGAAATTTTTTAAAAATACTTTACTATTACTCTATTATTATAACCACTCGACTAAACAATTAAAACATTTATTAAAACATTTTGATAATACTCTTTTATTAAAACTACTAGATAAAAAAAGTTAAAACTTTTATTAAAAAACACTTTACTATTACTCTTTATTAAAAACACTGAACTAAACACTTGAACAAACTTTTTTTTATAATCGTTTGATTAATATATTTTATTAAACTACTTGAATAAAAACAGTTAAGAAATTTTTTAGAAACACTTTACTATTACTCTTTATTAAACCACTTAACTAAACACTTTAAAATTTTGTTTAATAAACGTCTGATTAATATATATTTATTAAACTACTTGCATAAAAACAGTTAAAACTTTTTTTTCAAAAACACTTTTTTACTATTACTCTTTATTAAAACTACTGAACTAAACACTTAAACAAACTTTTGTTTAATAAACGTTTGATTAATATATTTTATTAAACTACTGGAATAAAAAACAGTTAAAAAATTTCTTAGAAACACTTTTACTATTACTCTTTATTAAACGACTTAACTAAACACTTAAAAAATTTGTTTAATAAACGTCTGATTAATATATTTTATTAAATTACTTGAATAAAAACAGTTAAAAAAATTCTTAAAAACAGTTAAAACTTTTTACAAAAACACTTTACTACTACTCTTTTATTAAAACCACTTAAATAAACACTTTAAAAATTTGTTTAATAAAGTCTGATTAATATATTTTTTTAAACCGATCGAATAAAAATAGTTAAGACTTTTTTTCGTAAACACTTTATTTTTTTATTAAACCACTCGAATAAAACTGTTAAAAACTTTTTTTCTAAAACACTTTAGAACAGCACTTTTTTATTGATATACCACTTTTACACTTTTACACTTTTTGTTATTAAACCACTTAACTTAAAAGCACTTTACAACCTTATTTAAAAAAGAAGCTTTAAGTTATTATTTTTTTTATTAAAATCTTATATTATTTAAGTAATTTACTTTTAAAAATCAGTAATGATTGAGGTCTTACCTCTGAACTTGATGAGAGTTCGAAAACTTATGACAGGGTCAATGTTACATTACATCACTTAACAGCTGATATATATTAAGGAGTAACGAATAAGGAAGATGTAGAGGGGATCGAAAAAATGTGACTCCACCAACACCGCTTTTGTTTTGATTACATTTGGTGATAATGAACTCAACATGTGAATAAGAGAAGAATTAACTCAACGTGAAAATTAAAATGCTTTAATATTAATACATTTTTTTTATTTATACTTCTATTATTCTAACATAATTATTATTACATATTTTTTACAGAATAATAGTTTAAAAAAGTTTTCTCCATTTCAATGTCTGTATCCCCATGGAAGTGTATCCGTTTCTCCTGGTATTAAGACTCTTTTATCGTCTTGCCAGCTGAGTGCAATTTTGTCTTGCTTGATTGTATAGACTTCATGTTTTCGACTTTGAATTAAATATTGAGATTTAATCAGTTTTTTATAAGAAAAAAGGGATTGCTTATAATCATCAAATGTTATATTTCTCAAAGTTGATCCCTTTACACCTTTTGCTTTACTTTTTTCATGATTCTCTCCAAAAATTTTATATGAATAGAGCTTTGATCGAAGGCCGATAAATTCGGTAATAATTTTTCCATTGCTTTCATCTTTCATAAGACCGAGGATTTTTTTATTCATGAGCGGTATTTCATAAACATTGTCTTGTGGATAATCAGACGTATCAAATTTGTGAATATCACGTTTAATCACATTATAAAAATTTGGAATATTAACATGGTAAATCAGGCTGTCAGTATCAGTGTACAGTAATTTTACATTGTTTTTAAAAAGTTTCTTCATATAATTATAATGAAATTCGTAGGTAATTATTTTTGAAATGTCCAAAATTGTAAATCCTATGTAAATTGGTTTATTAAAATTTACTTTAGTTTTATTCATCTCTATAATTACCATATTTTCATCGAATACGGTGCAGCTATGAAAGTTTGGTTGTGCAATTAAATTTTTAGCACCCCACCTCCCCTCCCATTTTGTAACTAGCCTCACATCTTTATGTTTTCTAACATTCTCCATTGTCTTGCCAAATACAGAATTGTTCATTAACTTGTAAAAATTTTTCTCAAATTCATTACTTGATTTTTTTCTAAGCTCGGTATTCAAATCAATGTAAGGTTTTAACCATTGATCTTGTTTAAATTTTAAAACTCTGTGGATCTTTGTCAATTTAATTCCTAAATCCAAATATAATTTCAAATTTCTATAATGAACAATATATTTTTCTTTTGAATACAGATTTGTAATTAATTTGGTGTTTTACATCCTGGAGGTATAAAATGTTCAGGACATAAAGGTTAGTCCTTATGCAAATCATAAAGGTCAGAAGGATAATCTAAATCTACCTCAAGAATATATCCTTCTGATGAATCATCTGGGATATTTAAAAAAAGTCATTACTATAGTTTTCAAACCATTCAAAATCTTTATACGGTAAACTTTTAGACATTGATTTACCATATTGAATATTGATATCAAAATAAAAAATATAAGATTCTAATTCATTTGGATTGAAATCTTTTCCCATGTATCTATTATTGGCCTTTGCATATCTATTCGAGCATTGGGAAACCCCACCCCTTATACCCTTTTCAATAAATAGCAACATTTCCAGATCAGTCAACAAATCAAGTTTTATGCTTGTGTACTTAAGCATTGCATCGAATGCAAGTCCTGGTGCAGTGTAATAATGCATAGGATCCAAGTTGTAAGTTGAAAAACAAGTTTTTCTAAAATTTTCAAAAATGTCGGCTAGTAATAGAACGTCAGTCTGTAAATACAAATCAGAGTATTCTCCTATAGTTTTTAAATGAAATGTTTTCCATACGTTACAAGCATGCTCGTAATCTTCGTCTGAAATGTGAGAGTCGTTTAATTTAGAATAAAACGCTTCTTTTGAAGGCAATTTTTCCTCTTGTAATTTCTCCCAGCTATCAATGTAATCATAAGGAAAGACCCCTTTTCTTGTTAGTAAATTAAATTCATTGATATTTTGACAGTGTTTCCTTGTAATATTTTTCTCTTCATCTTCAAGATACGATGATAGTTTATCTAAACTACTTGACATAAATCTAAATGAATCTAAGAATCTTAAATTTACTCTTGTTTTTTCTACTTGTTTTGAAAAGGAAATGTATTTTTCTTTGTTTATAGGTAAAAGTTTAATTTCACCCTGAAAAGATGTTGCTAAGGCTTTAATAATAAAGTGAGAGTCATATCCAGACAGGTTGTGAAATAATACTGGTACAACATGAGAGTCTTTATAATTTACATTACAACCTGCATGTGCTGGACCGCGATATTTCCCTGTGAAATGACAATGATCACGGTGTTTTTTGTCATCTTTTTTAAAAGGTTTTTCGCAAATATGACAAATTGTTGCTGAATTAAATTGACTTTGTTGTAAGAAAGTTAAATTTTCCATTGGAACAATATTCATGAAATAGGAATTTACTTTATAAGCTAATTGTTTTACTTCATTCATAAACCAAGTTACGCAATCAGGTCCTCTATGAGTTTTAAATTCAGAAAGTGAATCATCAAAACAACATTTAACATAATATGCAATACTAGTAGGGACATGTTTTTGGTACGCAACTGTGTTGGTGTGTGTACTCACTACAGGTTGCAAAAGACTTTCAGTGTCAGCATATATGACAAATGGAACATATTCTTTATTTCTATGATTTTTAAATTCTAAAATTTTATCCTCTTCTTTAGGCAAAATCACTCGACATTTATTTATGTTTTCACAGTCAAGCAAATGATTATTTAATGATTTTTTATATATAAAATGACAAAGACATCTGTCGCAAAGCCACGTTCGATTATGATCTTTTGTAAATTGAGATTTTACTAAAGCAGATAAATTTGTAATCCAAGCAAAGTGATATACTTTACTACCATCTTCAAGTTGAACTTTATTATTTTCAGTCATTAACAAATGAATTGTTGATTTATCTGATTCTTTTTTACTTAAATAAAATGGAACAATTTCATAATTTTTACTAATTTTATCAATTCCGTAAACATTTATTTTTAATTTATTCAAATCTTCAAATTTGGGAGTATCTTTTAAAGAAATTGGAAAATTTATACCCTCATAGTTTAATTCTTTATTAAAATCTGGATATTTATTTTTTCTACTTGAATTTTCTTTAGTTGGAAACAGAGCTGATATTACTGACCATAAAAAACAAAATTCATCATCGTTTTTTACATTTACAACTGCTCTTTTATTTTCTATAAATTTTGGCATTTCCATGAACGTTGACAATCCTGCTTGTAATGGTGCATACCTATTTACGTTTAAAGTTAAATTTAAAATTTCTGATAAAGACCAACCTGATTTTTCGTGCTCAAAATTTTCAATCATTGTTAATATTTGATCTTTTACCATTTCATTATACCAATTATTTAAATCTGTTGATTTTATAATGGTTTCACTTTTCGTTTGAAAATGTTTAACATCATCCTCATTCAATAACTTATAACGCCCATAGAAAATTACATTCACTTTTAAATTCCCCATATCTTTTAAAGCATTTTTTATACGTCTGATTACCATTGATTTCGCGTCATTTAAAAATTCTAGTAAGTCTTTATGATTTAAATTTATAGCAACCCCAGTTCTAATTCGATTTTTGAAAGCATTATCCAAATCTTCCCACCTTATTCTATCTCTTTGTTTCAGAGTTGAAATGTTTCCTCCTCCTTTTCTTTGCAATTTTCTTATCTTTCTATTGATTGTCCTTATAATTCCAATCGTGGAAACTATGCTGCTTTTCTGTGATGAGTTTAATGTTTTATTAGTTATTAAAATCTTTTTTAATTGACGAATATGCTTATTTCCAATTTTGCACAATTTCTCACATTCCTTGAAATTTGATCCTTCTTCTTTTAAACTGTGGTATTTATTATTTATGAACTTTATAAGTTTCTTATTAAATGTTGAATTCATCTTCTCTTAATATTCACTGGTAAACCACTATTTAAATATTAAAAAATTAATTTTCACAATATGATAGTTAAAATAATTATAGTTTTTTTTCTCAAAACAGTATTAATACCTTTACTAAAAAACACTGTCACTAGCTTTACTAAAACACACTTCTTTATGGAACGAAGACAACCAACTATGGAAGTTTAATTAACAATGCGTTAAAACATTTTGATCTTCTGTTTTTATACCGTAAAATTCATATTGTATCCTTTTCTAAAAAAGAGATAAACTAATTTTATCACCTAAATTATTTATAACATTCCTTAGATAAGAAGCAATAAATTCAAAAAAACAAAAGTTTAAATTACAAAAATTCTTAGAAGCAATAAGTTTTAAACAAAAGCTTATATTAAATTACACTTGTAATATTTGTTTATAATTTAAACAGGAAACAATAAAAATTCTTGAACTGAAGATTATAAAAAATTATGAACAAAATAAAAAAGAACAAATAAATAACAAAAAACTCAAATTACAAAATTTCTTAGAAGCAATAAGTTTTAAACAAAAGCTTATATTAAATTACACTTGTAATATTTGTTTATAATTTAAACAGAAAACAATAAAAATTCTTAAACTGAAGATTATAAAAAATTATTTATAAAATTCCTTAGATAAGAAGCAATAAATCTCGAAGAACAGTCTTAATAATAAAAAAATTTCTTAGATATAATAAGACTCTAACCAAAAAGCTTATATATTAAATTACATTTTAAAAATAGACAGGAAGCAATAAAAATTCTTTAACTAAAGATTATATAAAAAATTGTTTATAAATTAGAGTGAAAATAAAGAATGTTGAGAAATGCCTTGTATTAAATTACATATACCAAAAAATGTTTTTAAAAATTTAGATAAAACAAATCGCTTTGTCGGGAAGAGCGTATAACATCTTTATCAAATCCCAAACCGCAATGGCGCTTGACACTCAACACGTATCATATTTCTAAAACTTCTTTCTTGATAAAAAATTGAGTAACATGATTATAATGAGTTTCCTGAAAAAACAGTCTCTGAAAATTATAAGGGGACAAATTTTGACCTTAACATGCGCATGAGAACATATGATGCGGGGGGGGGGGATTTGATTCCAACATGCACGTATCTTTTTAAAATTTTCACGCCAAAAGATAGGGTTAGCGCATGAGCAGTTTCATTTTAGTGAGTTACATCATGGTCTGAATCGCACCCTCCCCCTGAATCGCACTCTCACCCGTGATGTCATATCCACCTCTGAATCGCACCCCCGCCCCCAATGGTTTGAGCCTGGGCTAAAAATGTCGGTGCATTTAAATTTTCGCGCCAAAAGATAGGGTTTGCGCATGCGCAATTTCATAGGGGGGTTGATTCCAACATGCACGTATCTTTTTAAATTTTCGCGCCAAAAGATAGGGTTAGCGCATGCGCAGTTTCATTTTAGTGAGTTAGAACGCTGCCTACTTAACTACTCCAGCTTGTGAGATATAGCCGAATAAAATTCCCAGTAAGCTTGTGCAAAACCAAAAATTTCCCCAAAAATTTATGCCGAGCACATGTTAGACCGGAAATAAAATTCGAATTAGTCACGTGACCGTAAATAGTGCGCCGGACGGTCGAGAAAAACCACGCACCGGGATATTTAAAATTTTGACAGCCGAGAGAAAGTTGCGCGCGCCAGGAAAGAGTGGCCTAGTAGTAGTAGTAATAGCGGCTACACAGAGAGAGAGAGAGAGAGAGAACGAGAAGAAGAGACAGTGGGAGAGTCGAGTCACCAGTCCGCCAGAAATTTAAAAATTTTAAAAGGGGGCCCTCCTTGAGTAGTCACGTCCTTGCTTTAAGACAGCACAGTGCCGTATATACTGATTGCGCACCCCCCTTAAAATTTAAAAAATTTCAGACTTAGAAAATTTTTCTTTAAAATTTTGTTTTGAAATGACAAAGGCAATTGACGAGATGCAGGATTACAAGAGACGCATGAGTAAATTAATTGGAGTACCATGTGTAAGCCGAGCATGGGAAAAAATTAAAATCATGCAAGTTGGCCAGGTAGTGACGAATTTATTGAGACACCAATTGTGTATCAGTGGTTCGTCACAAGTTTTGAAGGAGAGACTATTGCGAGCGAAAATGAGGTTAGCTCAAATCGACGATTTAGATGTACCATTTAGCGACATCTATGATTTGGAAAGTTCCGACAAAATTTTCTTAATGGAAGCTTTTCCAGAGCCAGAGTTCGACAAATTCCCATTTGTAAATTATCGTCGGGGTGGCCAGATGTCATCGGCAGATGACGAAGAATCAGATAGTGGGGCAAGTCAGGTCATCGAACGTATTAGGGCCAGGAAAACTCCAGGGAGTGGGGGATATAAAACTAAAGTTGGAACATCGTACAGTAGACACAGTCCGATCAGCGTTGCATCCACCCCAAATTTTACACCCCCAACCCCAGTCATAACAACCGCCAGCATGACCACGTTTTCTCTCACCACATCGAATTCTCAGCTGAGTATGACAACGAGCACGGTCATGACAGCACCCCATACTATTCAGTCGGCCACGATGGCCCCAGTGGTCCAGAGCCTCCGTGATTCAGTCGCGCGTTTGGGTTTGTCACCCGAAATAAAGAAGATAATGGAGTACGCTGAGAAAATGGACCGCCAGTATTCCGCTAGCAGTTGGTTTAGGTCGTTGCGTCGCGAAATAAATTCTTGGAAGTCATTCCAAAGGGCTTTCAAAAATGAGTATTTGGAAACAGTTGACGATGACGACGTCATAGACGAACTTCGAGCCAAGACACAAGGAAAAGGGGAGAAAATTTCCCCATATTTGACCAGTCTTCGACTAATCTTGGGTCACATGAGGCGACCATTGAGCCAGAAACAACAGGTCAAGTTGGCCTATAAAGGCCTGACACCAGCCTACCGTCGTCAACTGGAACGACTCCATTTTGAATCGTTGAGCCAGATGGAGAAAATTTTGAGAGATTACGAGAAGGCCAAAGTCTGCCCCCACGGTAACTTCACACAATATAAATCATTTTTATGTGACAGTAGGATCGACAGTCGCGGATTCCGTTTCTCTCACGCGACCAACTGACTTAATAGGTATTCAGAGACCCATACCTTATATTAATCCATCATTGGATCGTATTCAGGTTACGAAACAGAGTAGAATGACAACTGCCATTCAGAAATCAGACTTTGACTTGTCCTTACCGACGTATTATAAAAATTTAGCAATAGTTGTGAGTCAAACATGTGTCAATCTTATACAAACTAAACCGACAGATAACAATGACAGTTAACTTAGAATTAGATGATTTTGAAAATCGTTATTCCTTCAGACCAATAACTTGCCAGCGTTCAGCCGACGCTTACATTATTGATCACTGTTCGCAACCCGGTAACCCGAAATTACTGAATCTTAGATGGTTTAGCCTTACAATGGTTTAGGTTAAATAAGTTGCATTTAGTCTCGTGGGATCAATTCAAAGCTGAATGTCGTGCGTATTTCGGCGACCGCATTTATCAGTAGCGACTTGAAGAACAAGTCACCGGCCGAATACAAGGACCCGAAGAATCAACCGCGAATTTTATTATTTGCATGCAAGGTCTTTATTCGAAATATACAAGATCTATCACGCGAACTGAAATACTCGACCATGTTTATATGAATCTTAGGCCTAAACTCAAAATGTCAATCCAGCGTAGCCAGTTTAACACTCTTGAAGAATTGGCTGTGCTCGCGTCAGATGTTAAGAGAATGCTAGATTCTCTCAAAGTTACAAAACCCCTCATAAAGGCGGAAGACTCTTTCTTCCCCGAATTTGCATATGGCGGTAAAATAGAAAATAAATCGGCTTCTAATAAGAATAAATTAGAAGCCGAGCCCTCGGACGCTAAATTTAACAAATTCTCAACATATTGGTGGAAAAAATCAAAAAGTTGTCGAGAGACCACAAAAGTACTCCATAAAACGCGAATTCGAATAAATCAAGTAATTAAGGCAATAAAACGGTTTTAAACGATAAAAATTCGATTAAAAAGAAAGATTCAGCTAGTGAATCATCTTCTAAAAATAGTAGACCTAAACGAGAAAAATTTCGAGAGCCTAAAAATCAACCACCGTGTTTTAACTGCGGCGAATCAGATCACGAGTGGAAGCAATGTAAAACCACTTGGATGAAGTTTTGCCACATTTGTGGTAATCACAGCTTTACTAAACACGATTGGGACTCTGACTACTGTCAGGGAAACTAAAAGAGAAGAGCAGCCCTAGGGTCAATGCCTCTCCTCTTTCGTTAAATATGGCCCTCAAAACTTGTCACTCGGATGTGAGTAAATTAATCGGATTAAATTCAAAATCGAAACCAGGGAACGCTAAATCAATTAACAAAAAAATAATTCAATACAGTAAAGCAATACAAGTGCCTGATTCAAGTTCTTTAATTAATTATTTAAATAATAAAATTGAAACAGATTGTACCGGTTTAATAAAATTAACTGATGGGTTTGTAGATGAGCCAATGAAAATTAACTCCGTGTCTATTATAAATGACTCTCAAATAACTAGTAATGTTCCTGATGATCTAAACAAAGATTGGAAGAAACGTAATCTTCACTTCAACCCGGATTTGGATCCTATAATGGCATCTGAATCAAAAATTAACCTCGATCAATTATGTGGAATTGGTTCGAAATCGAGACCATATATTAATGTGCTGGTGGGTAACACCGAAGTACATGCATTAGTAGACACTGACTCATCTCGGACCTATCTAAACTCGATTGGACAATCAATAGTAGAAGCAAGTAAAACTAAGATAAATAAACTTTAATCCGGCAATGTAATGTTAGCTAACGGTTCGATTGAATCAATCGTTGGTGAAGTAACTATACCGATTACTCTGGCAGGAATCTGTCGTAAAATGACTTTTCGAATAGTACCAGAATTGACGGATAAATGCGTGTTAGGTATGGATTTTATAGAGAAATTCGGGATAGTAATAGATACGAGCATTCAGAGACTCTGGATGACAGAAAGACCAATCATTAGGATTGAGTTTGTTAAAACGGGTAATAATTTCAACATTAATGCATGTGCAGGTATCGCACTGCTCTCCGAAAGTAAACGTGAAGAAATTAAATTGTTAGTTCAACAAAAGATACCCCCTTTCCCAGAAAATCTTTCTGCAATTTCATTAGTCGAGCATGTAATCAATACCAAGGATCACCCGCCGATCCGACAAAAGAATCATAGGATGTCCCCTAAAGTATGCGAATATTTAATAACAAATTCTGGGAAACTTGAAAAACAGGGAATTATCAAGCCGTCAAATGGTGACTGGTGTAATCCGGTCTGTATGGTGATACAACCAGATGGCACTTATCGTCAGTGTCTGGAGGTCTGGAAAGTCAATAGCGTCACAGTTAAAGATGCTTATTCTATCCCATTTATGGCTGAAATACTCGATACCCTGAATTCGGCCCATTATATCTCGAAGATAGATTTAAAGTTAGCTTACCATCAAATTCCTCTCAGTGCGGAAAGCAAACCTAAAACCGCTTTTGTAGTACCAGGAAAGCGGCTAATGCAATACAAGCGAATGCCACTCGGACTTTTCGGGGCCCCAGCCACCTTCAAGCGGCTAATGGATAGAGTAATCACAACAGACTTGAAACCAAATGTATTCGCCTACTTGGACGATATCATTGTCGTCACTAAGACATTAAGGGAACACGTAAACCTTCTTAAACATGTTCTTTCACTCCTTATCGAAAATGGCTTTACAATCAGTCCCCAGAAGAGCCAATTCTGCGTTTCTGAGGTTAAATATTTATTGTTCCTGGTAAATAAAAATGGGCTCTCTATCGATAGAGAAACGATCAGTCCGATCATGGACTATCCGCAACCAAAAACCCTTCGTCAACTCCGTAGATTCATCGGTGCCACTTCTTGGTATCGACGATTCATTCATGACTACGCTAGAATATGCGAGCCGCTAACTCGTCTACTTAGAAAAGGTCAGTCTTTCAATTCGACCTCCGAGCAACAAAACGCGTTTCAATCTTTAAAGAATGCTCTAACTTCAGCCCCTATCTTAGGTTATCCGGATTTTGGTATTCCATTCTGCCTCCAGACAGATGCTATCGATTACGGTCTTCGCGTGGTAGTAACACAAGTCCAGGAAGATAAAGAACGAGTGATAGCCTACGCCAGTCGTGTTCTCTCTAAAGCAAAACGTAATTATTCTGTAACAGAGAAGAATGTCTGGCGGTCATATGAGCTATTAAAAAGTTCAGGTGCTATTTGGAAGGTTACCACTTTAAAGTGATAACCAACCGTAGTTGTCTTAGGTGGCTTAATAATCTCCGCAACCCGACCGGTCGACTATCTCGCTGGTCACTCGAATTGCTAGAATACGACTATGAGAACCTTCATAGAAAAGGATCTATGCATCAAGTCCCTGACGCATTGTCTCGCGCATTCGAACCGGAGACTGATGACAAAATCGCGACAATTAAACTGACTGACGATGACTGGTATAATAAACGTAAAGAAAATGTAACTAATGGCCCACGTAAATATCGCAACTGGAAAGTAACAGACGGAATTTTGTATTATAACCGTAGTAACCCCCTGTTATAGGATTTGGTAGACGATTTAAATGCCTGGAAAATGGTGGTCCCTGAAGGAGACCGTCTGTTAATTATGCGTAAAGCGCATGAAAACCCCGTGGCCATATGACGCAGCGCGTCGTTCATTAATCTTGGAGCGTCGTAGCGACTGACCGTTTGCCAAAAGCGCGAAAGGTTTCAAATACCTAATCGTTTATTAGGATCTGTTCACCAAGTGGGTTGAATTGGCCCCACTTAGATCAGCTAATGCCGCGACAGTAATAAATTCATTTAGGAAACTAGTAATCAATCGATGGGGTACTCCCCAAGTATTGCATTCGGACAGCGGTACCGAATACAATAATAACGCTATTAGGGACCTAACCGCTCGTTATCGGAGAATCCGTCTCGTCGTCGACGATTGCGTAATCGTTCCTACTCCATCTAATCTCGAAAAATGCTTGTAAATAAGTTCACTCGTAGAAGTTGGCTTGAGGTGTTTCGGTTCGCAACATTGACCTCGAGCACAATTGAATATAGATCCATTAGCATCTAAAATATAAAAATCTTGTTAAATTTGAATCTTTTAAAGTAACAAAATATGAATAATATTGTTGAATCCTCTATGGAAACTGTTGAAGTACAGAAGGACCCGTTTTGTTAATTATTTCGAAATAGTTTAATTCCAAGTTGCGTCGTATGAGATTAGAATTGTCTTTTCTTTCAGTGGATCGAATCCTTTCATCAATTCGGCACCGTGAGGAACCAGATGTGGACAGCCTAGTGTGCGCTCGACACCTATTTCTAAGTAGGAGGCTCCCATCTGAGGCGTCCTCATTCTCGGAGGACGAATTGGACGAAATTAGACGTATTATCGCAGCAGCTCCTAATGTCCGTCTCACAGAGGAGAAAGAAAGATTCTTGCATCGTTCACTTATGTTTACCTTAAATTCGTCACTTCTGACAAAGATTAATAATTTGTTGACATTCACCTGCAAACTCGTCAAATCGATGTTCAAAATCTACATAATAATCTCGGAAATTAATCGTTCCTTTCTTTGGTTTTTATTGTTTAAAATCGCGAGAGTAAGTCTCTCGCCTCTCGTCAACTCCTTACTCAACGTCACGGAAAGACGGAATTTGAAGTCATCGTGGGCAGCGTTTCCTGGCATATATAGTTGGAAGAGATTCCCGATTATTCAAGAGTGCCAGGAAGACGAATTCTTTAACTGCGAGGAGTCACCTGTCAAAACATTGGGTGCGGCCATATTGGATCGGTGGCGTTTAAGTCGATTCGTGCGCAGCGCTCGTGTGGCGCCGCGTAGAACTAATTACCGACGAGTGATAATTGACCAACGAACTTTAAATTAATAATTCTTCTGGGACTCACCAAGAGAAAATGAAGCGCGCGTGTAGCGACGCGTTCGTTGCTAACAAGTCAGCCATTTTTATTCTCATTCTCGTTTCTTCTGTCAAACAGTGTGCGTCACGATTGTGATAAAATTAAATAAAAATAAAATAATTTTTTCTTGTGCTTAAAAATGAGTCGCGTGTCCATTCGAGGAAGACGTCGTCTTGTCAATGAGTCCCTGTCATATTAAAATGAGCTGTTCCTCCGATCAGTCTCAAGTTTGTAATATAAATATTAATAGTAAAACCCGAGTCTTGTTTAGGCGGCTTGCCGCCGACTAATGTCAACAATTTTGGATTAAATAATAAAAATAAATCAGTGTCAAATTTAATAAATCAGTGTTGTTTAGTGATCATCCTTACTCCCCCCCTCTCCGCGGTTATGAGTAGGGTGATGTAGGGTGATGTGCAACGTTTTTTTTCGTTGGACGAAAAACATGTCAAATAATTAAATTTTTAAATATTTCAAAATTGAATGACTTAGAGGCATTATAATAGAATATTCCAACCGACAGATTAGCTCAGTCGGATAGATGTCTCGCTTGACGTTCGTTTTAGGACCAAGGGTAAGTACCCTTGGTTCACGCCCATTTGGCTTGGTATTTTTCTGGCACGTGAGACAATCTGAGCGGGAGGTTTGACGTCAAGGTATAATGATGTGCACCGTCGATTATTGTCCGGTACACACCATTAGAACTCGACTGTCGATAAACCGGTTGTACTCAGGAGAGGTTTTCTACAGTTTACCTCTCCACTGGCGAGAAAACCCATTAGACGGGTGGTCCAGGCAAATGCGAGTACTCCTAATTTTCAAGTCGTTCTGTAGGCGCAAAACTTTGTATTAGGAAATGTAAAATAAGAAATATTTGTAAAGAGAAATTGTAAGAGAAACACTTGTATAGCCAAGTATGTAAGGCTAAAGACAGGTTTATAAACCAATAAATAATAATAAAATATTCCTGCATTATTAGATTTTAAGAATTTTAAATTTTTCTTACAAATTTTTCGCTTTTACAAAAACGTCCGTTTTTGCATTTTCCAAAAAAGTTGGGGTGATGTGCAACACCAGTAAAATTCAGGTATGTATTGCATAAATATCGATGAAAATCTCTTTAATTATTAATTTTAGGCTTTTTCAATGCAAACTAATCGAAATCTGCTAAAAAGAAATTTACTAAGGTATAGTTGACCTCTAAAAAGTGGAGATTTCACCAAAGAAAAAAAATTTTTTTGTTTAATTTTTCATTTATTCATAGCTGAATAAGGAATATAATTAAAGGAAAATAACTAAGCATTTTTTATTCATCATGTGAATCGCAGTTATGTAACGTAAAAAGTATTTACGTCCACCCCAAAAAAAAAATGTTGCACATCACCCCAAATATGATATTTTGCAAAAAATGATTTGTACGCAATACAATGCAATGGAAACACAAAATATAAACAGATATTTAAAAACACTTAAAAAACCAACAATAAACACATTCTTATCTATAAAATAAATTAAAACTCTTCACGAAACGACTAGAATTGTGAAGCGCGAGAAATATTTCCTTCTCGAGAAATTTAAGTTAACTTACGTACAGCAAACCTAGCTGCGAGCTGGCTCGTGAGTTTTCTATCAAAAACAAGCTATTGAAGACACAAACAAATGGCAATGGGCAAATCCATACTCAATGAATAATCAAAATAGATAACAGGTTTTATATTAACCAAATTTAATCTCTTTGTTTCTAAATTAAAAAAGTAGGGAAAATAATCATTCCAAATTAAAAATAATATAATTAAATTTCAATTAAAAATTAAAAATCAACTCAATATGATAAAACCTGTTACAATATATAAAATTTAACTTTAATTGTTAGGGGAACATAGTCGAGGTCGGCCTACTTTTTGACTTTTGTTTATAACTTTTTTTTAAAAATGAATTTGGACAATTGAAGTATATGGTTGGAAAGTCCTTTTTAATAGGAACATTTTTTCTGTACAAAGTAAATTGATTGGATTAAAAAAAAAGATATAAAGATTTAAAAAAAAATTTTTAGTCCAGGTTGGTCCTTACAGTCAAGGTCGGCCATGTTTAAAATTCAAAAGGCATTAATCGTTAAAAAATAAAATAACATGTTTAGAGTTACGGAAAATTGATTCTTTATTGTTTACAGCTTGTAACTTAATGGAATAACAAAATAATAAAAATAAACAATATACAAAAATAAATATAAATAAAAAAAATTTTGCACTGAAATATTAATAAAATTAAATAAAAATATTAATAAGTTGATCAATTATATTATGAGTTATACAGAATTGCAGTTTTTGCAAATGAAGTAGCTTGTCCTCATCTTTGCGAATTTTAAACACAAAGTGGCCGACCTTGACAGAAAGTAACATTACCGAATTGTTGTAACCAAAAAGAAATACGTTTCGGGATTCGATTTTACTTTGATTTTCTTTCAACAATAAGTCCCAGAAAATTTCTGCATGCTTGCCTTGACGATTAAATTTTTTTTTATTTTTATTAATGATTCTTCACATGATGCACAAAACTTTTTTTGAGCTTTTTTTGTACCGACGTCACAAAGAAAACACAATTTTCGATTCTCCGAAAATGTAATTAAACAAAAAGTTAGGTTTCACTAAGACAAGCTTTGACAAGCATGCGCGTAGGTGGCGCTAGTGAACTGTCCCAAAAATCGCGAATAGCCTACCTAGACAGTGGTCCAACCTCGACTATACTCCCCTCTACTATTAAAAATAAAATGTTTCTTATATAATTTTGTAATTAATAAAAAAATGTATTTACCTCATGTTCATTCGCTTAACACTCATATTTTCTTAGAAACTCTGAAATACGAAAGTCAATTGTTAAATGATATTAATTAATTTCCTTTTGTTAATTTGTTATTACTAGCAACAAATCGCGAGGCTAACTTCTTACTGCCTGTTTTACATAAAATTAGCAATTTTAAAAATAATAAAATTTGAAAATTTTCTAATTTAATTTTTTGTTGAAAATACTAAAAAAATCAATTTTGTAAAATTTAAAAATAATTGTAAAAATTCTTTTAAAAAAATAAAATTCTTCTTATTAAATTCAACTATGTTCAAATCTTGAAAAAAATTCTCGTAAAAATCCCAATTATCTTTATAAATAACAAAATTCTTCTCCAAAGTTCAATTATTTTCAGAAATTTTTCTAATTTTAATGATTCTTAATATCAACGATTTTAATAAACTATTTCCCAAAACGAATTGAATTATTTAAAAAAAATCTTAATTTGAAATTTTAGAAAATGAAAATTTTAAATAAATTAAATAATAATAAAAATTTCAGAGGAATTCTATTATTTACAAATTTTTTATAAATTTCTTCGCAATAATTCAATTATTTTTATGAAGAATAACATTTTTTAACCAGGAATTCAATTGTTTTCACAAATAATAAAATTCTATAGGTATGTAGGTTTTCAATTATTTTCATAAATAATAAAAATCATCGCAGAATTTCAATTATTTTTGGTACAATGTTAATGAAATTTCTCGAAAAATGTAATTATTCTTTAAATTTTTATTACAATTAATTTTCAAAGAATTTAATGAAATAATTTTTAACAATTCGATTTTTTTTCAAAATAATTTGAATTAAATTCTTCGTAGAATTAAATTAATTTCAATAATATCAAAATTCAATTATTTTTAATACCTACTATTTCAATAAAAATTCACAAAAAATTCAATTATTTAAATAGAAATATATTATTCAAATTCATCGCAAGAATTAAAGTATTTTTCATAAATAATAAAATTCTTCTCAGGTATTCAATTATTTTCAATACAATTATTAAAGAATTGGATTATATTCAATAAATTAAAGAAATTTTTAAAAAAAATTCAATTATTTTCCAAAAAATTTTTTAAAAATTCAAAAATTAAATGCCTAATTTCAATTATTAAGAAAGAGGATTATTATAAAAACTTGAAAGAAATTATTCATATATAATTCAATTACTTTGAAAACTTGTCATTAAAATGATTAAAGAAAGTCCATTATTTTAAAGAAACACAAAGAAATTCTTCAAACGAATTTAATTAAGATTATGTAAAATTTTAATAAAATTCTTCCTAAATTCAATTATTTTCATAATAACAATAAAATTCTGCGAAGAAATTTAATTAGTATCAAATTTCTTGATAAAATTCTTTGCAAGAATTCAATGATTTGCAATTTTTTTCGCAATAATTTACTTGTTTTCATAAACAATAAAATTCTTCGAAGAAATTCAATTATTATCAAATTTTTTGATAAAATGATTTGCAAGAATTCAATCATTTGCAAATGTTTTATAAATTTTTTCGCAATAATTCAATTATTTAACAAAAAAATTAATAAAAGTTCTTCATAAGAATTCATTTATTTTTGAAAATTTTAATAAAATTCGTTGCAAAAATTTAATTATTTAAAAAAAGTTTGATAAAATTCTTCGAATCAATTCAATTATTTTTAAAAAATTTGAAAAAATTCTCGGCAAAAATTTCAATTATTTTCAAAAATTTTCCTCAATTCAATGATTTTTATAATATCTACTAAAATTTTTCAAAATAATTCAATTATAAAAATTGTTATTGAAATTCTGAGCAAACATTTAATTATATTCATTATAAAATAATTAAAATTTCACAAGGAATTCAATTATTTTCATAAATAATAAAATTTTTTAAGGAATTCAATTATTGTTTTCATAAAAAATAATTTAAAATTCTAGAAAATAATAATTTAATTAAAATGATGAAAATAATTTTGATGAAGTTACAGTAACAATATTCTTATAATGTAAAATAATTATTTTATCTTTCGGTCATCTTTAAGGTACTACTACACTTTAGAAGGCTCTTAAAAGACCAAATTTTAACAAAAAATTTTATAGGTCTTTTATTATAAATATTTAAAAAACTTTTTTGCCTATATTAGTACATATTTGGAGAATAAAAATAATGGTTTGTTTTTAATTTTTATTTAATATTATAATCTGCAGACAGCATTCAGATCGAAACTCCAAAAAGTTAGTTGTCCAATTGCGGACAGTTTATCTCAAGATTGATAAATTGGAAACAAAAAATCCAAATTTCTTTTTAAAAAGGAAGGTGTCTAGCATAGAAATCTACCACCATTGATGAAAAATGGACTGATATAAAAAAATTGCAGATTTTTCAATAACACAGGGCCACAAAATTTTTTTAAAGAAAGTATTGACCGGACTATGTTTATCATATTTTTTTTGGGTCACTGAATTCGGATCTGAACTCAGTTTTTCGCCATCACGTCAAGTTTCTTCACAAATTAATAAAATTCGAAAAAACTGACTGTAAAAAAGATTAAAATAAAAATAAACAGAAGATTCTATTAAAAAACAACATTAAAATACTGAAAAAATATTATATAATGTTAAACAATCAAAGAAACTCGTAGGTATTCAAAATTTAAGATGGCGGATCCAATATGGCGTCGATTTTTTTAAAATTCACCCAATTCGCCTGAATCTTGTTACTCGGGGGGTTTTTGGGGTTGCTAAATACGAATTTCACCTTAGTTTTCAAAAATTTAAAATGGCGGATCCAATATAGCTGACCAATTTTAAAAAAATTATTGGATTTACCTGAAACGTTATACTTGGGGGTTTTCGGACTCGCTGAATACGAATTTCACCTTAGTTTTCAAAAATTCAAAAACTGAGAAAATTTTTAATAATTCGTTAGCCATATTGAATCCGACATTTTAAATTTTTTAAAAATAAGATGAAATTCGTATTCAGCGACCATAAAAACCCCCAGGTAACAAGTTTCGAATAAATCTGATAAATTTTTTAAAAATACGTCAGCCATATTGGATCCGCCATTTTGAATTTTGAAAAACTAAGGTGAAATTCATATTCAGCGACCCCAAGAACCCCCGAGTAACAAATTTCAAGTAAATTTGATACACTTTTAAAAAATTCGACAGCCATATTGGATCCGCCATTTTAAAGAAACTAGACATGATAGCGCAAAACTGAGTTCGGATTCGAATTCAGCGACCCAAAAATCATATAAAAACATGGTTTGGTCAATACTTTCTTTAAAAAAAATTTTGTGGTCCTGTGTAATTTTTGTCAAAGTACACTATGTTTTTCAGTATTTTTCTAGTCTGCAAAAATGTTTTTTTTTAATTTTTTGACCATTTTCTGATAAATTCTCACAAAGGACATGCTAACAAACAAAACGAGTTATCATTTATTAAAATCAAATCAGAAGATTCAGAGATAAACTGTCCGCAATTTGAGAAAACCTTATTTTGAGAATAACGCGTTTAAACTTATATATATCGTTAGAGGCCATCCATAAATTAACTAAAATTCTTTTGGAAATTGAAACCCCACCATTTTTTATGTCAGTCACTGTTACGTACATTAGCACCAATGTTTCTACTAGTCGTAACAAAAAACTGGACCTAACCATCCCCTTAAAGACTTACTTAATTTGTCAATTACTTTTTACATTAATTGAATATTTTTTGAAAAATTTACTTTTATTTATTACAATTGGTTATAAATACTTTAGGAGGTGTTTTCTGAAGTGATAAGGAGTTAAAAAATACAATAAAAAAATAAATTTTTTTTTAATTCTAAAGTGTAGTAGTACCTTAATTTATTAGAAAACATGAAGAAATCGATCACTCTGAGTCTTCGACTCGGATTTTTTTATATTTTATGATAATATTTAATCTTAGAAGTTGATTTATTTCAAAAAGGTTTGAATTTAAAATTTTTGAATGTCTTAATTCCTGTGGAAAATCCTGTTCCAAAGATAAGATTAAAGTATAAATTGTGCAAATATTTTACTTCTTTTTCTAAAACAAAATAATAATTTTCTTTAAAAAATTGTGATTCAAAAAGAAAATAATGGAAAATAAATAAATTTCCTATTTCTTAATCACAGTTGTTTAATAATTTCCTAATTTTTTAGAAGTAAAGAACAAAAATAATTTCATATTAAGAAGAAAACTATCAATAATCCGAATCAAATTTATACAAACAAATTAAATATCTTAAATAAATCTCTATAAGCTCTTAGATTTCATATACGTATCGACAGCACAGCTGCCTGAATACAGTAACCTGCTTAATCTGAAAAATATTTTCGAAATTAATTAATAATTTCAAAATTATCAAAGAATTCAGAAAAAACGGTAGCATGGTGGGATACGAGCCCACGACCTTTCTATTGCCGGTAGACTGCTCTGACCACTGAGCTACATGCACCCCGAGATTCTCCGAATTCCTTGACATATACTATCCCTTCCTACGTTATTTTAATGATAACGCAGGAAGTTTCTTAAAGATGGTAAGCCTAGTATTTCAATTCATAAGCAATTATAATTATAGAAAGTGAATTTATCATTCGGCAGTTAAATATTAAGAAGAAAACTATCAATAATCCCAATCAAATTTATACAAACAAATTAAATATCTTAAATAAATCTCTATAAGCTCTTAGATTTCATATGTATCGACAGCACAGCTGCCTGAATACAGAAACCTGCATAATCTGAAAAATATTTTCGAAATATTTTCGAAATGCAGTCTACCGGCAATAGAAAGGTCGTGGGCTCGTATCCCACCATGCTACCGTTTTTTCTGGATTCTTTGATAATTTTGAAATTATTAATTAATTTCGAAAATATTTTTCAGATTAAGCAGGTTTCTGTATTCAGGCAGCTGTGCTGTCGATACATATGAAATCTAAGAGCTTATAGAGATTTATTTAAGATATTTAATTTGTTTGTATAAATTTGATTCGGATTATTGATAGTTTTCTTCTTTATATTTAACTGCCGAATGATAAATTCACTTTCTATAAAAATAATTTCAATTTGACAAACCATAATATTTAACAAAATTTTAGTCTTTTAATGAAAAGAAGTTAAAAAAATCGGGTGATTTCTATTTTCCATCTAAAGTTAACAAAAAACAAAAGTATAAACAAAAGACAACTTCAGAGTGTGAGGGACAGAAAAAGTGAATGAAAGAATGAAAGAACATTCAAATTAATATAGTTAATTCTTCATATGTGACAGGGACTGTTTAAAGAGACCTCGGTCCGAAAAAACATTTCGAGAAAAATGACTTCAAAGATTACCAAGTTGATCACGGTGTACTTGAATAATGTCAAAATAAAAAGTTCTCCGAAATAAAGTTTTTTGACAGATTTTATTAATTTGGGCCTCCCTGAGTATTTTTTAATAAAAAATTGGTTGGGCCGTTTCTGAATGGGGTTAATTTTAAGGGTTGGAATTCGGTAAAATTAGAAAAAAAACTTTTTTGATTAAAAATAATATTTAAAAAAAACTATTTTAGTCAAAAACTTATTTTTCAAATTATTTTGGACTATTTTAAGACGAAAATACTTATTTTTATTTTTTTTGAAAAAATGCGTTTTCTAAAAATTATAAATATTTCAAAATTTTTAAGTATTTTCTTTATAAGTTTAGATTTTGTTTTATTTAACTATAAAAAAATTTAGTTTATGATACAGAACTGCAATAAATAACAAGATTTCTAATTTAAAGCATGAACATGATTTATTTTATCAAGTCAACAATGAAATTAAAAAATTTGTTTGAACATAAAATGTAGGGGGGTCGGGTCAGGGTTCGGTACCGTCTAGTACCAACTAGAATGTCAATTTGATTCACTTTCTGCATTAAAAAAGAGAAGGAAACAAGTTGCGGCGGGCTTCGCCAGCCTACGTTGTGATCTCTCCTTGATGCACCTTATTCTTCCGTACATCATTATTAAGATTTTTTTTAATTTTTATAATTTTTTAAAAAATACTCAGTTTAGGAAAAAAATGTGTAGAGTAAAAAAGATGTATTTTGACATGGTCTACAACTCTTATGAAGGAAATTTAACTTGATCAAAACTAATAATATCAACAAATTTCCTTCATAAGAGTTGTAGACCATGTCAAAATACATCTTCTTTATCTTCACATTTTTTTCCTAAATTGAGTATTTTTTTTTAAATTTCAAAAATTAAAAAAATCTTAATAATGATGTACGGAAGAATAAGGTGCATCAAGAAGAGATCACAACGTAGGCTAGCGAAGCCCGCCGCAACTTGTTTCTTTCTCTTTTTAATGCAGAAAGTGAGTCAAATTGACATTCTAGTTGGTACTAGACGGTACTGAACCCTGACCCGACCCCCCTACATTTTATGTTCAAACAAATTTTTTAATTTCATTGTTGACTTGATAAAATAAATCATGTTCGTGCTTTAAATTAGAAATCTTGTTATTTATTGCAGTTCTGTATCATAAACTAAATTTTTTTATAGTTAAATAAAACAAAATTCTTCTTTACAGTTATGTATAGTGGGTGATTTTAATGTTCCTTTTATTAATTTGAATTTAAACCTAAATGATAATACCTCCTGCATAACAAGTTTAAATTTACCAGCTCAACAAAATTCAATAGCATCTTTGTTATCCGAGACTATAGATTTTACTAATTTATCACAGTTAAATAATTTTTATAATACATATAATTCATTACTTGATTTGGTTTTTTGCGATCCTTTTTATGTAAGCGTTAATTTATCAAATGATGCTATATTGCCGATTGACAATTATCACCCACCATTATTAATTAATTTTTTAACAAAACATGTGCTCTTTCAAAGTTCGGAACACTCTGATTTGATTTTAAAAATTGTAATCATGCCAGACCAGGGATGGTCGGTTATTTGAATGCAATAAATTGGAAACAAGTACTAGATACAAACATTGTAGATGACGCCGTTGATATTTTTTATGATATTTTGTATTGTGCTTTTACCAGATTTGTTCCTGTAAATGCTATCTATAAGTCCAGTTATCCACCGTGGTTCACATTTGAACTTAAAAAACTAGTTCTTGAAAAAAAGATTGCGCATGCTCATTATATGAAATTTAAAACAAATGATAATTACTTAAAATTTTCTAATTTGAGATCAAGATGCAAATCTTTGTCAAATACATGCTTAATAATTATATCTCTAATACTGAGAATTCGATAATTGACTGTCCAAAAACATTTTAAAAATATGTTAACAGTAACAGGAAAAATCAACGTCTACCTAATTTTATGAATCTTGGTAATGAGTCAGGTGATAGTCCTGTCAAAATTGCAAACCTTTTCGCTACGTTTTTTAGCTCTGTTTATACTACGCCATTTCAAGATTTAAATAATAATTCTAATGTTACAGGTTCGATGGATTTAAATAATATGTATTTTTAAAGGAAGAAAATTTTATCTAAATTAAAAAATCTTGATATCAATAAGGGGGCGGGATCTGATAAGATACCTCCATCATTTCTTCGTTCTTTTTGTTATTCTTTGGTCGAGCCTTTACACATTTAATTTAATTTATCATTACGTTGTTGTATATTTCCTTATGAGTGGAAAAAGGGCATTATTGTACCGATATATAAAAGTGGAAGCAAAAATGACATTGCAAACTATCGACCTATAACAATTCTTAGCGCTATACCAAAGGTTTTTGAAAGTTTGATACATGATTCTCTATATTTAGCTACATCAAATATTATTATCGATGAACAACATGGTTTTGTTAGAGGCAGATCACCAATTACTAATCTTGCTTTGTTTACAAACTCACTTGCATTAGATCTTGAAATGGGGAAACAAGTTGATGCAATTTATGTGGATTTTTCTAAAGCTTTTGATAAGGTGGATCACAACATACTTTTACACAAGCTAAGAATCATGGGCATGTCTGAAAATTTAATTAATTTCTTTAAAAGCTATCTTACGGATAGACCTCATATGGTAAGAGTTGAACATGACTGTTCTGATGCGTTTCAATTTACCTCGGGAGTTCTTCAAGGGTCTCATCTCGGTCCTTTATTATTTGTTTTATATATTAACGATATAAAATTTGTTTTTAAATATTCTAAATTTTTGTTGTACGCAGATGACTTGAAATTTTTTAAAGCAATTAATGCAAATAACCCTTGTCTCGATTCTGAACAGCTCAGGTTAGATCTTAAACATCTTATAGTTTGGTGTAAGAAAAATCATTTGACCTTCAATTTAGATAAGAGTGTAGTAATCTCCTTTGAGTGGCAAATCACATTAGTATATAGTTTAAGTGAATTGAATAGAGTGACCCAGGTTCGAGACTTGGGGGTTTTGATTAGTAAAGATCTCAATTATAATGAACATATCTCCGAAGTTATCTCTAAATCTTTAAAATCTCTGGGATTTGTAATGAGAAATGCATCTGCTTTTTATAATCTATCAGCGTTAAAAACTTTGTTTTTTTCATTGATCAGATCAATAGTAGAGTATGCTATAGTCATTTAAGTACCACATTACACCTATAATATTATAAGATTTGAACGCATTCAGAATAGGTTTCTTCGTTTCAGTGCGCTCCAACTTCACATATTATTTGATTTCCATGCTCATAATTACTGCAGCTTGCGTTCTGTGCTCAATATACCAAGGGTTTCTTTAAGATTCCTATATAGTGATTTATCATTTTTGTATAAATTATTTAACGGATTCTTTAATTGCACAGGCACACAAAAAAATAAAAAAGTCAAAACCCAGAGGTTACACCCCCCTATCCCCATGTTTTTGGGGTCGCTTAAACCGAATATGACCATGAAAAATTTTTTTCATCGGCTATTTTCCCGCTACCACCCCCTTGCACCTGCTCCCGGGGGTTAGAATTTCAGTTTAAAAAAAAGCGGAGTAGGGTGTCTATTCCTATGTTTTTTGGGTCGCTAAAATCAAAAAAGACTACCAAAAACAAATTCTTCCCTCTCTTAACCCCCTACAACCCCCTTAATAACCCTGGGGTGAGGGGTCGAAATTCGAATTTTCACAAAAAGTCGATTACGGTGTCTAAATCTACGTTTTTTTGGTCGCTGAAACCAAAAAAGACTACCAAAATCAAATTCTTTCCACCCCCGACCCCCTACAACCCTCTGCATTAATGTTTTTCAAATAAAACGAACCAATTTTTGGGAAATTGAAAATTAAATATTAATTATCAAAAATTATTGCAGGGGTTTGTAGGGGGTCGAGGGTGGAAAGGATTTGATTTTGGTAGTCTTTTTTGGTTTTAGCGACCCAAAAAACATAGGAATAGACACCCTACTCCACATTTTTAAAACTAAAATTCCAACCCCCGGAAGCAGGTGTAAGGGGGTGGTAGCGGGAAAATGGCCGATGAAAAAAATTTGTCATGGTCATATTCGGTTTCAGCGACTCCAAAAACATGGGGATAGGGGGGTGTGACCTCTGGGTTTTGACTTTTTTTTGTGCCTGTGTTGTCAGTCACTTATATCACTAATTAATTTACGTGTGCCATTAAGACCTTCCAGGTATTTTTCTTTAGTCTCTGTTCCATTTCATAAAACGAATTATGGAAATCGTTCTTTGATGACCAGGCTTAGTAGAGAAGCAAATGATGTTTATAATGATATTGATTTTTTTGATCGTAACTCTGCGAGATTTCACACACTTTTGCGTCAGCTTGTTTTTAGAGATATGTAGTTCACTATTTTTAAGTTGAGCTACTTATGTTTCATTTTTGATAATATTTAGTAATTTTGCTTAGTGCAATAAAATTAGTATTAAAAGTACTTTGTACGAAAGGGCATAGTCCCGTTTACTACTTAAATAAATAAATAAATAAATCTAAACTTATGAAGAAAATACATAAAAATTTTGAAATATTCATAATTTTTAGAAAACGCATTTTCCAAAAAAATTAAAATAAATATTTTCGTTTTAAAATAGTCGAAAATAATTTAAAAAATAAGTTTTTGACTAAAATAGTTTTTTTTAAATATTATTTTTAATTAAAAAAGTTTTTTTTTCTAATTTTACCGAATTCCAACCCTTAAAATTAACCCCATTCAGAAACGTCCCAACCAATTTTTATTGGAAAATACTCAGGGAAGCCCAAATTAATAAAATCTGTCAAAAAACTTCATTTCGGAGAACTTTTTATTTAGACTTCATTCAAGCACACCGTGCTTTGTTATTGTTATTATTATGGTTTATAATAATTTCTTGAATTGATTGTTTATTGTAAAAATTTATAAACATTATAGCTTTGGTGAAAAACCCATTACAATATATTAAATTAAAACAAAATTGGATCATATTAAGTAAAACATTTACATATTCTGTCGAATTACAAATAAAACTTAAAAGTACATTTTTGCGCGCTACGCACGCCCCTTTTCTTTCTGCTATTAAAAATGGAAATGTTTTTACACCGAAAAGTTTCTAATATTACTCTAAAGATACACACATAGTTATTAAAAACATTGGGTGCACTTCCGAAAGCAACATAGCTCCGATTTTTTTGAAACTTGGTATACTTACGTAATTTTGTGCCCTGATTACGAAAATCATAGTGAAAATTGGCGACTAGGTCATCTTCATGTTAAAAACCATAAAAAACACCATAAAATGTGGTTTTTTGCGTTTAACTCGAAAAAAATGTTTCATACAAAAGATATAGATTTTACAAAAATAATCATTTTTTGTTTTAACTATTTTCCCCCAAAATTGTTAGTTTTCGAGAAAAATGCAAAAAACCATAAAATACTATAAAAATTGGTTAAAATATACTACTCTTAAGGGCATCCGGGAAATAAATTGGTTTCGTAGATGACGTCTCACTCCTAAACAATACAATATTTTTGTTTCATATTTAGAGGAATAATAGAGGAGGGTACACTTGATGTTCCTATTCTCGTTTTTTTGCATAATTTTTTCATATAATTGTTTAAAAAAATAGCAACAAATATGATATTATTACCGAAAAAGAGGTTTCGTAGGTGACGTCTCACTCCTAAATAATAGAATATTTTGGTTTCATATTTGGAGGAATAATAGAGGAGGGTACACTTGATGTTCCTATTCTCGGTATTTTGCATAATTTTTTTATATAGTTGTACAAAAGAAAGTTTAAAAATGTGGAATTTCGATCATTTTTTGACGTGCGTGTAAACAAATATGGTGGCCAAGCACGGACCGTGACTGGAGATGACTGGAGCATACCAGGTAAGTGTGTAAGAAAGTGCTGCCAAGTTGTGGCCTCTTAGAGAATTGAATGTATCATTGTGAGCGGGAAATATTTGAATTTTATAAAAAGGTTTATTATATTATTTATTAATTTTCACACAATCCCTTATATATTATAATATTTATATTATATGTACATTTTTAGTTCACCCTTTATTGAATAACGTAATAAATAATAACAATATCAATTGTTAGTAATAGTATTATTATTATTATATTATTTTTCTATATTAATTTGTCAGATTTTATTAAATTTTTTTATATTGGTGTGGAGGTAGTTTTGACATTCGTAAATAACATTTTGTAAAAAAATAGTAAAATTAGAAATTGGAAATATATTCAAAATGAGTTTGACAGAAATTCTGATTTTTAGGTTAGTATAATGTTAAAAGTTATTTAAAATTGTAATTATTATTTATAATAATTGCATAATATTAGAAAAATTTTGAACTCTAGTATTAATATTTAATAATTTTCAAGAAAAACTATTATCATTACTTATTTAAATAATAATTATTTTTATAAATTTCCAAATTTAGTGACATTGTTTAAGTTGGCAAAAGCGCAGCTGTCAAAACACAAGTTTTCACGCTCATAACCTAAAATGCCTCGCTTTTACTCACAATACTTTTGATGCATATCAAATCGAGTTAGATTCTTACTCACTTTGAGTCTAGGTTTTTTCTGTGCAATTAATTATAAATTTGCAGTTACTAAACGTATAATTAAATTAAAAGTTTGTTAGTTGTAAGCAACGTATTCTCTTAATATACACTATACATAAACCTCTCATGAATTTTGAATTAGTACTCTCTAAATTTTAATTAGTAAAAACGTTTACTAATTTGAATTATTGAATTTTTGGTTTTTAATTAGAAGAAATTACTATTTATGAGTAAAATTTACTAATTTAAAATTAGAGAGTACATTTAAACTAATTTTCAGTAAAGATCAACTAAATGAATCAGACATAATTTCGTTGTTGATAATTAGTTACAATGTAATTATGTAATTAATGAAATAATGATTACTAATTTTATTTCTTTTATTAATTTTTCTATCGAAAAATTCCAAAAACTCAGTTATTTGCAAGGAAACTATACAAACTGTCGTGTAAAAACAATTTTTTATTCCCTTTTTTATAAGAATCTTTTTCTTAACATTGAAGGTATCAATACTTATAGTGTAATTGTTATTCATGAAAATGTTTATTATTGTTTCCCGGAAATATTTAGACCGTTGAGAACACATAATAAATTTGTCTTTGTTTTTATAAATATAATTCTTTTCTTTTTAAATATTATTTATAATTTATTTATATTATTATTATCAATAATATTAATTTCATTTTTATTTATATTATTGTTTATTATTGTTCTCCGGAGAGATTTATACCGTTGAGAACACATAATAAATTTGTCTTTGATTTTTATGAATATAATTCTTTATTTTTTAAACATTATTTGTCGAATTAATACAATTTACACCGGAACTAGTCTCTAAATTTGAATCAGTTTAAAAAAAGTGATTTGGTTGAAAAAAATTAGTCTTTATTTCAAATAGTATTATTTCTAACTAATCATTTAATCAAAAATAATTGATAGTTATTGAACTATAACTAATTTTCAGTAAAAAAACTGATATTTCAGTATATTTTATTACTGATGGAAATAGTCAAATATAATTTAATTCGTCAGTTATTTTTACTGAATATTAGACATTGTTTTACAGGAAATCAATTACTTTTCAATAATTACAGAAGCAATAACTCATGCAATGAAACATTAATTTTTGTCTGATAGTAATTTAGAGAGTATACAAACCGTTGTGTAAATGTAATTCTATTTATATCAATTTCTTTACGAAATTCTTTTTTGATAAAATTAAATCTCAATTCATTTTATGTATTTGTTTATTATTGTTCCCCGGAAATATTTAGACCGTTGAGAACACATAATAAATTTGTCTTTGTTTTTTATAAATATAATTCTTTTCTTTTTAAATATTATTTATAATTTATTTATATTATTATTATCAATAATATTAATTTCATTTTTATTTATATTATTGTTTATTATTGTTCTCCGGAGAGATTTATACCGTTGAGAACACATAATAAATTTGTCTTTGATTTTTATGAATATAATTCTTTATTTTTTAAACATTATTTGTCGAATTATTACAATTTACACCGGAAATAGTCTCTAAATTTGAATCAGTTTAAAAAAAGTGATTTGGTTGAAAAAAATTAATCTTTATTTCAAATAGTATTATTTCTAACTAATCATTTAATCAAAAATAATTGATAGTTATTGAACTATAACTAATTTTCAGTAAAAAAACTGATATTTCAGTATATTTTATTGCTGATGGAAATAGTTAAATATAATTAAATTCGTCAGTTATTTTTACTGAATATTAGTCGATGTTTCACTAGAAACCAATTACTTTTGAATAATTACAGAAGCAAAAACTTATGCACTGAATTTTAATAAACATTAATTTTTATCTGATACTAATTTAGAGAGTATACAAACCGTTGTGTAAATATAATTCTATTTATATCCATTTCTTTAAGAGATTATTTTATAATAACATTAAATCTCAATTCATTTTATGTTATTTTTATTTATATATTTCTTTATTATTGTTCCCCGGAAATACTTAGACCGTTGAGAACACATAATAAATTTTTTTTTTAATCAATATAATTCTTTATTTTTTGTACACTATTTGTCGAATTAGTACAATTTACACTGGAAATAGTCTCTAAATATGAATAAGTTTATAAAAAGTGATTTGGTTGCAACAAATCAGTCAGTATTTTAAATAGTAATATTTCTAGTCATCATTCAATCAAAAATAATTGATAGCCCTCAAACTATAACTAATTTTCAGTAAAAAAAACTGATATTTCAGTATATTTTATTGCTGATGGAAATAGTTAAATATAATTAAATTTGTCAGTTATTTTTACTCAATGTTAGTCGCTGTTTCACTGGAAACCAATTACTTTTGAATAATTATAGAAGCAAAAACTTATGCTCTGAATTTTAATAAACATTAATTTTTATCTGGTACTAATTTAGAGAGTATACAAACCGTTGTTTAAATATAATTTTATTTATATCCATTTCTTTAAGAGATTATTTTTTAATAACATTAAATCTCAATACATTTTATGTCATTTTTATTTATGTATTTCTTTATTATTGTTCCCCGGAAATATTTAGACCGTTGAAAACGCATAATAAATTTTTTGTTTGTTTTTTATGAATATAATTCTTTATTTCTTTATACAATTCGTTCAGTTCGAACTACTCGCATTGGAATTCAATTGGCAAATACAATTATTTTATTTGAATATTTATAAATTTTTTTTGTTAACATATAACGCATCAATAAGTTTTACTTCATTTTTATTTATAATACTCTAGAAAAATTTAAGGTCTTTAGGAATATATGCAAACTTTTCCTTAATTTTTACAAGTAGAATTCATAATTTACAATTAAACTGTATAGTTTTGTTTACATGTATGTAAGGTTAGAAAATTCTATGTCAAAAATTATTCTTCTTACTTTGATCTATTGAAACATAATATTAAAAATGTTTAAAACATATAAGTTGCTATATTTTATTGATTATCCAGTTGTTGTCGAAATACTTTATACATAAACTTTTAAACACTGTATAATTTTTTTAAAAAAATAAATTATTTTTTAGAAACAAATTGAGAATATAAATGGAAGAAGTGTGGTAATGAAACGTGAAATTTAAATAAAAATAGGTTTAGGTCAATATGCAATTTAAGATAACTTACTGTATAACGCCAATTGATATTGTCACTTTCTTAGAATTATTAGCACTATCACTTTATTAAGATAAAAATCACCAACAATTGTCAATATTACCACTGTTATTACTTTATTACAAAATAATAAGTTTACATTTTCAATTAATAATTTGTAATAAACTAACATCACATGAAATATCACTTACAAACAAAATATCAACACTTTCGCCATGGCTTATTATTATAATTACATATTACCATTATTTTTTTGAAACAAAATATCTTTATATGTGAGAAAAAATCATTCTTTCCGAGTCAAATAAAAAGAGAAAATTCTTTTTAACGTTTCGACGATAACAATCGTCCTCATCAGAAACTATAATTTATTTAGAAAAAATTATTTGTTAATACATTTTAATATATAATTAAAAAAACATTAAACAATCAATAATAATATAAATAATTAATTTCGCACCGATCAGAATCGTGTTTGAATGCACGTGTGGACGGACGAATGTCACGTCGTCAACTAACTCATTTAATCGACGAAAACAGAGGCATCGCAATACATTCAAAAGACACAATACAATTTAAGATGCGAATGAATACATTTAAAAGCAGATTTAGGACCTTGAGATAGGAGAGAAGTGAATGACCGAGAAAAGTAAACTATTGGATGTGATGAAAGTGTTATTGAGATTTTAGAAATTGAGAATATTTGTCATTCAACTTATTTATATCTTCTTTAGTGTTTATTGGATTGGTTTGCAAATTTATGTGTATCATCTCCGATATCAATCTCCTTCCTCTTATTTTTTCTCTATCTAGTATAGAGAATTCGTCAAAATCGAAAACATGACCTTGCTCGGCACTGTGTAATGCAAGTGCGTTATCTCTAGAGTTTTTATGTTCGTAGACACGTTTTTTATCATACGTTTTGATTCACCTACATATGAGACGGAGCAGTTTTTACAATTAATTTTATAGACAGAGTTCACAATTTCATTTTTGTTTGTTTTATCTTTACCTTTCTTAATAAAATTGTTATTATAAATACCTAGGGGAAGAGAATGGATGTTATATCTTCTTAGGTTAGACTTTGTTCTTTCATAAAAGCCTTTTATGTATGGTAAACATATTTTTGGTATTAATTTATAATAATCATTCTTATTTTTGCTAACAGTAATATTTGAATTTATTTTGCAAATGCGTTTTTTAATATGTTTGTCTATAAGAAGGTTGGGGTAACAGTTATCAATAAGTAAGTTTTTAATAAATTTTATATTTATCCCATGAAAACATTTGTTTGAAAGTTTTATTGCTCTATCAGTAAGGTTGTATATTAGTGCAATCTTCTGAGAGTAGGGATGTTGAGAGTTGAAATTTAATATTCTTCTAGAAAAAGTTGGTTTTTGATACCAGTCAGTTATTATTTTGTTATTTTTGTTAATGATTAAAACATCTAAAAAATTAATAGAATTGTTTTTTTCTATTTCGAAAGTGAACTGCAGTCTATTGTCATACGAGTTAAAAATATCTAACATCTCTGAGATTTTCCTCTGTGGTATACAAGTAATAATATCATCCACATAACGATAGTAAAAAAGTGGGTTAAAAGACAATTTATCGAGGCATGTTACTTCAAGGTCAGACATAACCAAATCAGCAAACAGTCCCGAAACTGGTGACATCATCGGAGAACCATACGTTTGCTTATAGAATTTATCATTGAATTTAAAATAAGTGTTTTCCATTAAAAAACTACATGCGTCGATAATTTCGTCCAACGGAATATTACAAGTTCTAGAGATAATTGCATATTTTTGTTCTATAATGCGTGTAACATGTTCAAGGAATTTTCTCTTTTTATTTGACTCGGAAAGAATGATTTCTTCTCACATATATAAATTTCGACCGAGTGATAAATTCTACTTCATATATAAAATATCTTTACATTTAACACTATCACTATAACTCGCACTTTGTCATGAAATAAAATCATAAATAATATCACCATCACTATTACCACAATCATTACTATTCTCTTATCACTATTATTATTATCATGATTATCACGTTGCAACAAAATAATAATACATTTTTCACCTTTATTACTATAATATCACTATCATTTTCTAACAAAATAACATGATATTTATCAGCAACACTATCACTTAGTAATAAAATAATATCAAATTCACCATTATAATCACCATTATTATCACTATCACTTTATCAATTAAGAAAAATTTAAAAAAAAATAGGAGACAAGACTATCCAAGTTTTGAAAGGCGAGATTATGAAATGTATTTAATACATTAAGTGTCGGTTCCACAACTATATTGGCTAAAGGTACGTCTGTGAAATCGGTTTAGTTACTTTACTAAACCCTGTTCACCGATTTAAACTTCGGTTAATATATTTGTGAAACCAACCCTAACCATATTTAAATTGCTAAGGCTCCTAAAGACGTCTGCGCACTGTGTATGCGCGTCGCGCGATGACGTAATAGATTATTCGCATCAATTCCAAGCGTCTAATCACGTCCAGACGCGTATGTTCAGTCGTAAAAATTTTCAAAAATTATTGAATTTTGAATAAATGTTTGTTTTTGTGTAATGTAATTGTGTTATGGATTTTTGTAATCTTTATAGTTTCTTTAGCACAAAAAAATGGCTGCTCAAATGTATACTTGATTTAAAAATGATTTTTCTCCCAATTTCTGGCAGTTATTGCAAAATCGGAGAAAATACAAGATATCCTGAATATTTTATCTTTCATTTACGCGCAAGAAGTAAAAGATTTATTTAGATTTACAACGAAAGGAAGTCGCATTTGCATGTTGTTTTAAATTTATCATTTTTGTAAAAATTTTTAAGCTGACTATACAAAAGTGCGACACACGCCATACACACGTCTAGAGTATATACTACACACAATTGTAAGTTTCAATAATTGAGGGGCTCCATAGAATAAAGGGACGACCGCGCGGTTGGGAGGGATACTGACAGTCATTGAGAATCCACACTTTGATCTAAGATGAATATAAGCGGGACGCTTTTCCATGACGCTCTTATATGTGTATAGACAAAATCGTCCCGCCTAGCTTCTTAGATCGAAGTGTGAATTCCCCATGATTCCCCATTTATTAATTAATATTTAATTTGTGTAATTACTGTATGTAAAAATTAATAGAATTGAAATATAATATTTAATTAATATATCCTACACAGCACCAAAACTTTCCTAAAGATTTATAGAAGATTTACTTGCAAAATTTAGTGAAAATTGTGTAAAGATTTTACCCTCAGAGAATCACCTCTTTTTGGGTCATTTTTTAAAGATCAACTAATTTTAAACTGTTCATTTGATCAAACTGAAGAATTTTTTTAAATATACTTTAAAATCTGTAAGGCTTCGTCCATAAATTACGTCACACGTTTTTAGCCGATTTTTGACCCCCTCCTCCCCCCTTTGTCACACTGGGTAACATCTAAAGGAACCCCTCCCTCTAAATTACGTCACAATTCGTAAACCCCCCTTTAATAAATTTTTCCAAAATGAATCACTGTCAATATCTAATTTTACCGAGGGGGTATTTACTTGTGTATTAGCATGTACGCTCCTCACGTAATAGTCACGTAATAGAGTGTAATAGAGCATTATTACGTCAGTGTAATACCACATAATATAGAGGTAATATTCTGTAATAATCAATAATGCCCTGTAATAGTTCTGTAATACCCTGTAATACTGGATAATACGCGTATAAGCGGAAAAATTTAGTGTATTAGAGTGTACACCATTTTAATCAGTAACTACCCTCTCGAATTTTTTTTAAATAAAGTTATTTATATAATTAGTACATTTTTTAATATTTTAAAAACAAGAAATATATTTGATATTTTTATTTATTACAATTTTCTCATTATAATAAATAAAGTATAAAGTGTGACATAACAAAATAAAAGGTCCCCCCTCCCTTTGTCACAATTAGTCACATTTTCATAGACCCCCTCCCCCCTAAAAAGTGTGACGTAATTTATGGACGAAGCCTAAAATAAGTCTATATACTTGAAAATGATTATTAAAAATATTTTTAAAAGAATTTAAAAATTTTTTTGTAAAAAATCGTAGGGTGTCTTCTGAATGTTAAATGTCACACTGAAAAAATATATTTATGATACTGCCATAAATATAGCTAATACACACATATTATATTGGTGGATATTGGACAGCCATATGTATGTAAGAGACAGTAATATGTATGTGAAGAACACCAATACTGTATTTGAAGAACAGAAATACAGTATTGCTGTTTCAGCTATACGTCCTACTATACTGGTAATCGAAAATTTCATTTTTCTCAGTGCACAATTCAATAAATGTTTATCGTCAAACTTTCCTGAAAACACTCTAGATTTTTGCTTATATGTAATAGAGTTGCCGAAAACTTTACTTAAATGTTCAGGAAAGTTTGATGATAAACATTTATTGTAGTGAGACATTTAAAACTTTTACACAATTTTTATTAATCTTTGCAAATAAATTTTTCTAAGTATACAATTAAATATTTAATCAGTTTTTATGAAAGTTTCTGTGCTGTGTGGGGTGTATAATATATAATTAAATTATTGGAACTATAAAAATTAAGAAATAATTAATTATGAATGAATATTCGGATCTGAAATACTACGATACTCCATATGGCGATATAAATACTTAATTTTTATTAATTATTGTAGAATAATTACATAAATAATATATTAGTTAATTTTATTATATAAATTAATTACTTATTAATAATTAATTAATTTATAATTGGTTATCTATTATTAATTAATTATTTACATTTAGAATAATCTGAAGTCCCATGGGACAGTTTTGCATTGCGTTTTGTAACTAGGCCATGAGTGTGAGAGAGATACAGATATATGTTTGCTCTATTTGCACTCATGACCTAGTTACAAAACGCAATGCAAAACGGTGCTATGGGTCTTGACCCTTAGACCGAAAACAGAAAATCATGAGTGCAAAAGAGATAGGTAGATATTGTTGTTCTTTTCGCTCTCATGATTTTCTGCTTTCGGTCGACGTTTTCTGCTCACATTGGTTCGCACCCTGAGATTTTGGCTTCCCGCGCAAGCAGAAGCTCAGCTGTTCAATTCCTTTTAGTCAATGTATTTCTTGCATCTCGTGTTTTCTTTAAGTGTTAACAGTTTTTGGTGAGTTGTATACAAATTTTTGTTTATTTAGAAGTTCTGTATTAATATATTTTCTCCTATTTTATTATTTTGATTTAAAATTGATTTCTACATAAATGTTAATTGGAATTTTAAAAATCATATTATAGGTTATGTTTTTTTTTTTGCAGGCCTCATATTTCTCAGTGGTTGTAATGTATGAATCTGAAGTTACTATCGTTGATTTAACCAAAAAATTAAATAAAAATTTTCTTTAAAAAGGTCAGGTTAAAAATTCATTTTGTTTATTTTTAACTGAAGTAAACCCTCCAAACACTAAAATAGGGTACTTTAGAAGAATTCCAAGTGATTCAAAGTCAGGAAAAGCAGTGATTTTGAATTTTTCTGTCGTAGATCTTCCAAAAATCCCGGAATTTTTTAAATTCCATTTTCTAAAAATATAACATTTTAAGAGTATTCTTTGAAAATTTCAGTTAAATCTGACCATTATTTACCCTATTAAAAAAATAATGAGGAATCATGACAAAACATCAGAATTCTGATTATTCGTCAGATTTTCTGATGCTCCTTCTTGACTCTAATGATTTGTCATTTCTCTGATTATTTCTGACAGAGTTTTTAGTATGGATTTGATGTTTTGTGAGAACTCTATCAGCTTCTCACTTCACTTCACAAACCAGGCTGACCATACTTGAAACGTATCTTTTAATTTCTTCAAAATGAAGTTTATTAGAATAAATTTTAGATATTTGGAATCATGAAATATCACAGATTTTGAATTTTTAAATTATAAACTTTAATTAGTTAAATTAAACAAATTTAAAGTCATAAAATTTTTGTTTAAAAAATCATAAACCTTCAGAACAATGCCTTTTTTTGACCACTCGACTCAACTCAGTCACAATGACCAATTTGATACGCACCTTTCTTTAACAATAGATTTTCCGAATCTATTGTGATGATTTTAAAACAATTTTATAACTTTAAAATTCTGCATTTTAACTAATTCAACTTTGTAATATAAAAATTTAGAATCTATGGTATTTTACGATTCCAAATATCTAAAATTTATTTTAAAAAACATTTGTTAAAATAAATTATAAGGTTTGGGTGATAATTAGAAAAAAGATTTTTAAAATAAATTTTAGATATTTGGAATCGTAAAATACCAAAGATTCTAAATTTTTATGTTACAAAGTTGCATTAGTTAAAATGCAGAAGTTTTAAGTTATAAAATTCTTGTTTTAAAATCATCACAATAGACTCGGAAATCTATTGTTAAAGAAAGGTGCGTAGCGAATTGGTAATTGTGACTGAGTTGAGTCGAGCGACCAAAAAAGGCATTGTTCTGAAGGTTTATGATTGTTTACATAAAAATTTTAATACTTGAAATTTGTTTAATTTAACTAATTGAAGTTTATAATTAAAAAATTTAGAATCTGTGATATTTCATGTTTCCAAATATCTAAAATTTATTCTCAAAACCTTCATTTTGAAGAAATTATAAGCTATCTCGTGAACTATAACTGATATGTAAAAACTGATATCATTTTTGAATTTTAAGCCAAGAGAGTATAAGGTATACGTAAAACAGTCTTCAAAATAATCTGAGATTATAAAAATTAAATATAATGTTGAAATAAACAAAAATGATTTTAAACATTTAAAAATGTATAATGGTTTTTCGATTTGATTCCTAAGTTATAAAAGGCATGACGACCTTTTTACATAAAGGAACACAAGAATCCATCCCCAAAAAAGATTTTTTGCTATGCTATAAAAAAATTCGGTGGCAGTCATAAAAGTTTTCATGATTCTTGGCAGTATTTTGAAGGGTTCTATGTCTTTTTCATGTTTTTGAGCTGCAATTGTAAGAAAAACTGCTCAAAAACACCAGACATTCTGATTATTTTTCTGATGTTTTGTCATTATTACATTCTCATCACATGAGAAGGTATTAGTTTTGGTCGAATTTTGACTTTTGCTAATTTTATGAAATCTTTACGTTTTGAGGTGCCCTGAGTCCGAAAAACATAGTCCGGCGAGTGCGTCTGTCTGTGTGTCTGTCTGTCCGTCTGTAGACGGTAATATGTTGTTCCCACGATAACTCTTGAAAAACTTATCGGATCGTTTTTAAATTCAACACACTTAAACTCGGTGTAAAAATGAAGGCTAAGTTCGTTAACCAGCCATTTTCGTTGAAAACTACAAAAACTACGGTAGTTTCAAATTTTTGAAAACTCAATTTTTTTAAATTTCAGAATTTTTAACTTTATTTTATTTTAGATTAGAAAAATACAAACAACTTTTCTCTATAACATTTTTTTAAAAAAACTTTTTTTTTTAAGTTTTTGGGCCTGTCTAGCTTTACTGTGTTAAAAAAATTTTATTGGTTTTCTAATATCTTAAAACTTTTATAAAAATCTGTAGTTTACAATAGAACAAAAGAACAGTTTTAACTGTTTTTTGAAATTTTAAATTACTTCCTCATAGAGGAAGTATTGTAATACCAAAATTTTTCAAATTCGATTTTTACATTCTCATCATATGAGAAAGTATTAGTTTTGGTCGAAAATTGACTTTCGCTAATTTCATGAAATCTGGACGTTTTGGGGTCCCCTGAACCCAAAAAACATGGTCCGGCGATGGTGTCTGTCTGTTCGTCTGTCTGCCTTTTTGTCTGTCTGTCTGTCTGTAGATCAAAAATTTTGTTCCCACGATAACTCTTGAAAAACTTATCCGATCGTTTTTAAATTTAACACACTTAAAGTTGGTGCAAAAATGAAAGCTAAGTTCGTAAACTAGCTATTTTCGTCAGACACTACTTTTTTTTAAGTTTTTGGGTCAGTCAGCTTAGGGAGCTTTCACAAATGATGTCACGTTTTTGGGGGCTGGGAAGGGGTCTCTACCCAATGGGAAATTGCCAATGCTCACCATTGGCTAAATAATGGACCAATATTGGCTGCCAACAGTTTTTTCTTGGTCAAACATTGGCAACCAATATTGGGTCACTATTGCCAGAGTCTTGGGATGATCACGACTTTGCGAAGCATTGGCAGCCAATATTGAATCAATATTGGCTGCCAAGACAAATGCCGGACTTTCCAAGCGTTGGATATTCATTGGCAACAAATATTGGACCAATATTAGTGACCAATTAATTACCAATGCTTTAAATTAAATTAATGCTTGGTTATTTATTGGTTACCAATACTGAACCAACGTTTGAAATCAATATTTTACAAATACCAACACATAGCAAAAATTTTTCAAAAAAAAAAAATTTAAATTACTAATCTAAAGAAAAAAAATAATTAATTAAATTAGAACACTCTGTTAAAAACAGAATGTGATAAAAATCAGACAAAGATAATATTTGTCTAAGTTCGAGAATGCAAGCGTCTCTCCTTATATAGAACTGGTAACACAACTTGCTGGTGAGTGAAAGAAGCTCTGACGCACCCTGGTGTTCGATTTTGAAATGTCCCGCGCTGCTTCAAAGTATATGCTCGACATTACTTTGGATAAGTGCCACCAGGGTGCGCCACAGTTTCTTCCTCTCACCAGCAAGTTGTGTTACCAGTTCTATATAAGAAGAGACGCTTGCATTCTCAAACGTAGACAAATATTATCTTTGTCTGATTTTTATCACATTCTGTTTTTAACAGAGTGTTCCAATTAAATTAATTTTTTTTTCTTTAGATTAGTAATTTTTTTTTTTTTTGAAAAATTTTTGCTATGTGTTGGTATTTGTAAAATATTGATTTCAAACGTTGGTTCAGTATTGGTAACCAATAAATAACCAAGCAATAATTTAATTTAAAGCATTGGTAATTAATTGGTCACTAATATTGGTCCAATATTTGTTGCCAATGAATATCCAACGCTTGGAAAGTCCGGAATTTGTCTTGGCAGCCAATATTGAACCAATATTGGCAAAGTCGTGATCATCCCAAGACTCTGGCAATAGTGGCCCAATATTGGTTGCTATTATTGCACCATTATTGATACTGCTGGCTCCCAATATAGGACCATTATTGCGCCAATGGTTAATTTCCTATTGGGTACTAAACGTGACACAATGTATTTTTGCAAGTGAAATTGCATGAAGTAGCGTGACAGTGTAGGGGGGGTCTAAAATCCCGAAAAATTGCGTGACATCATTTGTGAACGCTCCCTTAACTGTGTTAAAGAATTTGTTATTGATTTTGTAAAATGTTATAACTTGTATAAAAATCCGTTGTTATCAACAACTTGATAATAATACTTTAAAAATATTTTAGCTGCTTCTGCAAATCATGTTTCTGCTAAGAGATTTAGTATAATTAAAAATAACTTCACAATTTTAATCATCAAGATCAAAAATTAGAGTTGTGCAAAAAGCTTGAAGCTTGATTGAGCTTTTTCGAGCTTTTCATTTTTCGAGCCGAGCCGAGCTGTGTAAAAAGCTCGAATAGTTTCGAGTACTCGAATTCACTCTAGTGCTCAGATTTAATCGAGTCCTCGAATTTACCCGAGAACTCGAATTTTTCGATTTCTTGAAGTTACTCAAGTACTCGGAAATGTCGAGTACATGATACATCGAGCCGGCTTAGGTTTGGCTCGCATCGACATTTCAATCTTTTTGCACATCTCTACCAAAAATATACATTTTAATCCACTTAATCTTGCAATCATCAGCAAACAAAAACATCCCAGGAGTAAAAGTCGGACGAATGTCGGAGTTTACAACCGCCTGGGATCCGCGCCCGTGCGGACCGCCAGTACCGATGTTTTGTACCGATTCGGATCCCAAAATTAAACCGGCGCGGAACAGATTAGGCTCAGAATTTTGGATCCGCCTTTCTACTTTCGTCAGTACTGGCGTGGTACTGGATTTGTTCCGCCTGCGGATTTCATTCTTCTAAGGGCGTCGGAAGAAAGACAGATGTTAGGTCTGTACTGGCTTAATGCTGGGGCGGATCCGACTGCGGATCTCGTCATTTATTGTTATAGTTCACATTATCAGTATAATCATAAATTTATTTTATTATATATATCATAGCTAATTAATTATTACAAAAACTAATTGCATTTATTATAATAATAATAATAATAATAATAATAATAATAATAATAATAATAATAATAATAATAATAATAATAATAATATATATATATTATTATTATTATTATTATTATTATTATTATTATTATTATTATTATTATTATTATTATTATTATTATTATTATTATTATTATTATTATTATTATTATTATTATTATTATTATTATTATTATTATTATTATTATTATTATTATTATTATTATTATTATTATAAAAAAAGAAAAGAAAAAAGAAAAATAAATAAAAATAAATATATAACATAGTAAATTTAATAAACTGGCGACCTACTGCCAGCCCGACCCACTAAAACCCGTAATCCTTCTTCTGGAGCCCTTTACCCTCCCTCGGAACAGTCGTAAGACTTTAGCCTTCGAGGGTGGCGCTCCAACTCTGTCGCTAATGCGACCTTCTGCTTTTCTCTGCGGTTAACCTGCGTCCATAGTTAAAAAAATTTTTTTTTAACTATTTCAAAGTATAAGCGGAATCTACAGCACAAGAATAAAAAAGCAAATTCTAAAAAGTGTAAAAAGTCAAAAGATAAAATTACAAACGGATATATAAAAAAAAGGAAAAATAATCGCGTATAAAATATTGAAAACATAAAACTGTACAAAGATGAATAAAAAACACAAACAATTAAAAAATGTATAAGGACAAATAAATCACAAAATAAATTAATAAAAAACAAACAAAACAAATTAAAAGCTGTTTAAATTACGCTTTTTGGCGGCCGTCGAGATCCTTCCTCGACATAACCGAGATTATGAAGTTCTCGACTTCCCGCCAATTCTCTTCCGACTGGGTCATCAGCGATACCATGTTCTCCGGTGTAACTTGGATCCAGGTGGCGAGTGCCGGGATAAGACGATAAGTCCATCGACCTTTTTCCTCACCATCCCATCTTTCTTGCCATCTTTCTATGAGCCTGTGCCTCGCTTCTTTGCGAATCAGGCCCTTGCTTGGTCTTAATTCCTCATCCAAGGAACTTCTTTCTTTAGAAAAGAGAAACATTTCTTCCCTTTCCCTCGCCAAAAGATCTGCTGGCGGGACACTTGCAAGGACCTGCACAGCACTCGTAAATACTGTCTTATATGCAGAGATGATACGCGTTGTTATCGATCTCTGCGCAGACAGTATCTTTTCACAGATGGTCACACATCTTTTGCACCTCAGGGATAGGGCCCACGCTGGTGCTGCATAGAGCATTTTAGCGTGGGCGACACTTGCCACCAGTCTCCGCTTGTGTTCACGGGGTCCGCCTACATTTTGCATTAACCGTGAAAGATTAGCCGCACACTCGATCGCCTTATTTGACGCCGTAGCCATGTGGTGGTGGAAGTTTAACCTTCCATCCAACTCCACACCAAGATATTTAATTTGCTTACTCCACTTGACCTCGAATCCGTCTATCACGATTCGTGGGAGCTCATAACCACGTCTGTCTGTGACCAGCAGTGCCTCGGTCTTTTCCAGGGCCATTTCAAGACCTCTGGTATCCAGCCAGCTTTTTGCTAGTCGCAGACATTCGTTCACCAATGTCCCAAGAGCCTCCTCACTTTCGGCAGTGCACACGAACAACGCGTCGTCCGCAAAGCCGATGATCACCGCACCATCGGGTAGATCCATTCGCAGAAAATCATCGTAAGATACATTCCATACAAATGGACCCACCCTCGAGCCTTGAGGAGCCCCACGCTGCATCTCTTCCCTGAGAGTGCAGGTGTCTCCCTCATATATAACCCACCTGTCGCTAAGATAATTATCCATTATCCGCAACAAGTAGGGCGGCATGTTTTTCTTTTCCATCTGGGGTGAAGTGTCGATTACCAACTTTAGGATCTCGTTACTTATCCCATCGATTCCAGGCGCCTTGCCTGTTTTCAATCTTTTGCCTGCTTTGTGCAATTCGCTAAGTGTGAAGAGCTCTTCCTCTCCGACTTTGCAAGAACTCCAGTCCCGTCTAAGGTATGGTTCTGCAGGAGGAAACAAAGAACTTATTATCTTTCTGACCCAATCGGGATTGTCCAGGCCGGGGGTCTTTTGCCTCGTCACTAATTTCTTAGTCACGATTTTAAAAGCCAGACCCCATGGGTCCTTATCGACTTCCTCGATTAGGTCCTTCCAGCTACGGCGTCGCGACTTACGGATCTCTTTCTTGAGGTTCTTTTTCGCCTCCTTGAAAGCCTCTTTCAGCAAGGGATCTCCCTTAGATCGGGTGTATGTCCTTCTTGCTTTGAGGCATTCCTTTCTCAAGGAGGCCAGCTTTTCTGACCACCAGTGCAAGGATTTTTTCCTTGGAAAGGCTCCTTTGCGACGTGGCATCGACGCATTGCAAGCGGTGAAGATTATATTTCGCACCGCTCGCACCTCTCCATTTAGACTTTTCGGCCTCCTCACCCAACCAGAATCCTCAATTAAGATAGATTCTTCTAGGGACCGGCTGAACTTCTCCTTGTTGAGTTTCTTAATGTTCCACGAGGAGGTTTTGCGGCTAGGAGCTTCCTGTCTTTTTCCTCCTCGTGTGTCTCCCATTGAGACTGAGAACTCAATGTACTGGTGGTCACTTGCGGTATATTCCTCAGACACCCGCCAGTCGCTTATGCGGCTAAATATATTAGACGATGCGATCGTTAGATCTATAATCGATCCGATCGCACCTCGTCTAAACGTCCATGTTTTTCCCCGGTTTACAACTATTAAATCGTTCTTGGAGATCATTTCTCCAATCAGAATTCCTCTCTTGTCGAGCCTCGTCTCACCCCACTCTGGCGACTTTGCATTAAAATCGCCAGTGATGATGACATCCAGCTTGGATTCTATGAGGCTCGATTCTAGGTCTTCTATATTGGCTTCGAAGGTGGTCAGCGGGTCGTTGGGTGAGAAGTAGCAACTATACATACGTATATTAGCCACCTCTATCCACACAAACCCGCTGCTTGTCTCCAAGAACTTGTCAACCCGCAATTCTGGGTTGCACAGCTTGATGGCGGCTCTCTTCGCCTTATCCTGATACCAAGGTGCGAGGTCGCTTCCTTGATACTGCTCACTGCAGAACAGGATATCGACCTCATTTTCCCTAGCTGTTTGCAGCAGGAGCACCTGTGCATCCTTACTTGTATGCAGGTTGACTTGAAGGAGCTTTAGGGATTTGCCCTTTTAAGTTTCTCCAGTTCTTCCTTGTAAACCGGGCAGGAAATTCTTCCAGGGATATGGTTGACTTCCGTTCTTCCCAAATCTGTACACGTAATGCACTTTGGCTTGTCGCCAGTACAACTCTTGGCGAAATGTCCCGCTTCGCCGCATCTCCGACAGTTTTTTGTTCTGTCGGGGCCCTTGCAAATTCGGGTCACGTGTCCATAGGCTAGGCACTTTTGACATCTTGTCACTTCTAAGTGCGTTCGGATGGATGCGTTTATCCAACCAATACGCACTTTGCCTAGCTTAAGCAGACTCTCGCTGTCCGTTTCACTCAAGCGTACTAGTGCCACTTTTGTACCACCAAAACGTGTCAGAAGTCGGCAAGTCACATCTAACTCGGGCTTTTGCAACTTCTGCTTTAAGACGGTTAAAACGTCCTCTTCTGAAGTTGTTTTGTCAAGTTCCCGAATTTCGAGGGTCTTTTTACTAACAAGAGCCGTAACCTCGGCCTTGTCCTGAAGAACGGAGGTAAGATTCTGAGCGAACTTTGAAGTTTCACCCCCCTTTTTTACCACAACGAGAACCTCCTTTTTAAGAGTTCTCCTAATTTTCACAATCTCTGTGCCAGTTTCCTCTGGATTTACCGAAGTTGTTGCCAGCCTTATAAGATCATAGTAGGTCTCTGGATTCCGGGCCGAAATTTTTCGGCCCCTCTCCTCCGCTTTCTTCAAGGCCTTTCTCTTACGGGCCGCCCGTTTCCTATTGGAGACGGTTTCAAAGTCCTTTTTGTTTTCAGGCTTATTTTCAACAGTTGCCTCCGAATAAGAAGCAACCTTGGCCGAAGCAGCCTTACTCACCCTTGTCTCCATAACAGTAGGGTTTGGCTTGGTCTCCTTGCTCTTAACCCTCTTACCCTTGGGAGTGGTCACAGAAGAATCAGTCTCCGGACCTTCAAACTCTCTAGGGCGCTTCCTTGGGTCGATGGACTTGCTCTCGCTGGATGTGGCGTGCGACATCGATCTAGGAGTTTCAGGATTCGACCTTGGTTTGCTTGGGCTAATGAAGGGCTTAGGTATAAATCGCAGGTTTCTGCAAAGCACCTCGTGCACCTTCTCCATTGCCACCATTCCATCCTTAACATCCTTGCTAATGTTTTTTGCTTTTTGCAAGCACGCCACATACTATCCAGTATTATTGGGATCAGATCGACCTGTTCTAAAACATTTTCTTCGAATCTGCTAAGTCCCACATCCTCAGAATTTTTTATTTGGCTCCCTCCAAAATCCTTGGAGCCGTCTGCACCGACTACCGGGGCTTCAACCCGATCAGAATCGGTGGTGGGATTACCCTCTACAGAGGTTAAACGCGTTACGTATGTCAATAGCCACCAATGCACAGAAGCCCTTCTTCTTCTTTGGTCCCAATTTGTTTTTTCCCGCTTTGGCTATGTCCACAACTGCCTGAATGGCATCAACCGTGGACCTGCCTTTGCGGAAACCAAATTGGTAATCGGATAGACTATTCTCTCCGGTCAAATGGGTTTGCATTCTCTGCAGAACCATATCCTCTAGAAGTTTACCCATCGTATCTAACAGGCAAATAGGCCTGTACGACGAGACTTTAACCAGAGGCTTTTCACCTTTTCTTAGGAGGACTAGCCTCTACCGCTTCCAGTCGCGGAAGGACTCTCCTTTTTCAAGGCAAAGATTAAAACATCGGAGCAGAATCTGGGGTGAAGTGTCGATAACCAATTTTAGGATCTCGTTACTTATCCCATCGATTCCAAACGCCTTGCCTGTTTTGAATCTTCTACCTGCATTTTTCAATTCTGTAAGAGTGAAGAGTTCCTCCTCACCGACTTCGCAGGTACTCCAGTCCTTCCTAACCCACTGTTCTGCAGGAGGAAATAGAGCTCTTATAATCCTTCTGACCCAATCGGGATTGTCCAGGCCGGGGTCTTTGCCTCGTTCCTAATTTCTTAGTAACGATTTTAAAAGCCAGACCCCATGGGTCCTTCTCGACTTCATCAATTAGGTCTTTCCAGCAACGGCGTTGTGACGCTCGAATCTCTTTTTTCAGGCTTTTCTTGGCCTCCTTAAATACTTCCTTTAGCAAAGGATCTCCCTTAGAACGGGTATAATTCCTTCTAGCTTTGAAGCACGCTTTCCGCAAGGAGGCCAGATCACTGTAACTTGAGAACGGCTTTACCGTTTTTTTTATCAGGGAACCACCCTGTTGGTTGTCCTTTAGTGAAAAGCCCCGCCACCACGGCAAGGTCTACCGAACATATCCATGATGCCAGTCGTGTCCGGCAGCGAACCCACTTCTCCCAACTCATCAAAGAAATCAATCATGTCTGGCAGTGGACCCACTTCTCCCAACCCATCAAAGAAATCAATGTGTTCGGCAGCGAATCCACTTCTCCCAGCACATCAAAGAAATCATGACATTTGGCAGTGGATCCGCTTCTCCCAGCAAGTAAAAGACATCGATGATGTTCGGTAGTGGACAACCATCGGCGGGGATTATTATTATTATTATTATTATTATTATTATTATTATTATTATTATTATTATTTTATTATTATTATTATTCTTATTAATATTATTATTATTATTATTATTATTATTGTTATTATTATTATTATTATTATTATTATTATTATTAGTTATTATTATATTATTATTATTTTTTTTTTTTTTTTTTTTTTTTATTCACGGGGGAGAAGAGGAAATGCATTAACGCATGCCCAGGAAGATCCCACTTACCTGGGGTATGTCGGACTCGCACAAAATGCAAGGAAAAAAAAAGAAACATCACATACCTGCTTTTACGGCAGTCTCAATACCGACTAAAACCTCTTCTTGACTCCCCTGGGTTTCGAACCTTCTATCACCTACGGAACTACCTTTCGGCTTCAGACTTCGCAGATGGATGGTCCATTTAGTCGCTGGCGCGACTCTTCCGTGCCGCTCTTCTTCTGGCCATTATTTTCTCCTTGTTCTTGGACAGGGTCTTCTTAGCTTCCTTAAGGCAGTCCTGAAGACCTTGCACCGACCTGATCCAGCGACGTGTTGGATGTTCTCCTTCTCGCCGAACTTCGCCTTGCATAAGAAGCCAGCATGGGCTCTTTCTACAATCTGCTACCTTATAGCCGGCTTCTCCGCACTTGAAGCACGCAGCCGACCTTTCTACCTCTTGGCAATCTCTCCTATGTGGCCGTAGCCAAGGCACCTATGGCACCTTGTGACGTAGTTCTTCTTCTGACCTGGCAGACACGAACCCAATTTTTGTGTCCCTATTTTCTCCAGCTTATCTGCATCCTCTTTTCGGGTGACAACGACAGCGAGCTTTACCTCCTCGCTTGTTTGGGCCAAGGACCGCCACCCTTCTGCTCCCTGCTGGCACCG